>NW_024470865.1:32500-230000 GCF_017639515.1 Carcharodon carcharias | reverse complement strand
CTGAGGGAGAGCCGCACTGTCGGAGGGTCAGCGCTGAGGGAGAGCCGCACTGTCAGAGGGTCAGTGCTGAGGGAGTGCCGCACTGTCGGAGGGTCAGTACTGAGGGAGCGCCGCACTGTCAGAGGGTCAGTGCTGAGTGAGCGCCGCACTGTCGGAGGGTCAGTACTGAGGGAGCGCCGCACTGTCGGAGGGTCAGTGCTGAGGGAGCACCGCACTGTCGGAGGGTCAGTGCTGAGGGAGCGCCGCACTGTCGGAGGGTCAGTGCTGAGGGAGAGCCGCACTGTCGGAGGGTCAGTGCTGAAGGAGCGCCGCACTGTCGGAGGGTCAGTGCTGAAGGAGCGCCGCACTGTCGGAGGGTCAGTGCTGAGGGAGAGCCGCACTGTCGGAGGGTCAGCGCTGAGGGAGCGCCGCACTGTCGGAGGGTCAGTGCTGAGGGAGAGCCGCACTGTGGGAGGGTCAGTGCTGAGGGAGAGCCGCACTGTCGGAGGGTCAGCGCTGAGGGAGCGCCGCACTGTCGGAGGGTCAGTGCTGAGGGAGAGCCGCACTGTCGGAGGGTCAGCGCTGAGGGAGCGCCGCACTGTCGGAGGGTCAGTGCTGAGGGAGAGCCGCACTGTCGGAGGGTCAGCGCTGAGGGAGCGCCGCACTGTCGGAGGGTCAGCGCTGCACTGTCAGAGGGTCAGTACTGAGGGAGAGCCACACTGTGGGAGGGTCAGTGCTGAGGGAGCGCCGCACTGTCGGATGTTCAGTGCTGAGGGAGCGCCGCACTGTCGGAGGGTCAGTGCTGAGGGAGCGCTGCACTGTCGGAGGGTCAGTGCTGAGGGAGCGCTGCACTGTCGGAGGGTCAGTGCTGAGGGAGCGCCGCACTGTCGGAGGGTCAGTGCTGAGGGAGTGCCGCACTGTCGGACAGAGATCTCATGGCCCCCTCTCATTCCCACTTTAAGTTTCTTCAGCCCAATAAGAGAGTCAGTGGCTGGTTCAGTTCTGGCTCAGCACCTGCCCTGAAACGCTGGTTTCTCTTCTCTGTCTCCAGAGGCTAATGAACCCATTGTGCGTCCTCACCTTTCTTGTTTATAACCAATCAGCAATGTGTACACTTCACCGTGATCAATGCTGGTTATATTTATTCCTCCATGGGATGTGGGTGTCGCTGGCTGGGCCGGCATTCATTGCCCGTCCCTAATTGCCTCCTTGATCTGAGTGTTTCGCTCGGCCATTTCAGAGGGGCAGTTTTGAGCTAGCCCCATCGCTCTGTGTGTGTGTGTGGGGTCTGGAGTCACGTGTAGGGCCAGACCAGGGTAAGGATGGTAGATTTCCCCTCCCCTAAAGGGGACGTTAGTGAACCAGGCGGGTTTTTAAGACAATCGATGATAGTTGTCACGGTCCCCGTGACTGAGACTCGCTCTCGATTCCGGGTTTTATTAACTGAATTTAAATTCCACCAGTGGCCGGGGTGGGAATTGAACCCGTGTCCCCGGAGTATCGGCCCGGGGCCTCTGCATTGCTAGTCCAGTAAACTGCACAATCTGTAGGAAACACCTCTCTGTAGCAGGCACAGGTTCCATTAGGAACAGGAGGAGGCCATTCAGCCCCTCTCCTCCTCGAGCCTGTTACACAGGAACAGGAGGAGGCCATTCAGCCCTTCCTCCCTCCTCGAGCCTGTTACACAGGAACAGGAGGAGACCATTCAGCCCCCTCCTCCTCGAGCCTGTTACACAGGAACAGGAGGAGGCCATTCAGCCCCTCTCTCCTCCTCGAGCCTGTTACACAGGAACAGGAGGAGGCCATTCAGTCCCTCCTCCTCGAGCCTGTTACACAGGAACAGGAGGAGGCCATTCAGCCCGCCTCCTTCTCCTCGAGCCTGTTACACAGGAACAGGAGGAAGCCATTCGAATACCGAATGTCCTAATTTCTGCTCCTATGTCTTATGGTTTTATGGCCCGGAGGTGACCATCAGAACTCACCCGGTCAAACAAAATGTTTCGGTGAGTGAGTCTATTGTAAGGACAGCCTGGAAGAGGGGGGCCAGTCAAACAGAGAGTATTGAGTCATACAAATGCAGAATGAGAGATGTCTTTCAGAGACTAACATCCTGGGGACACAATACGTGAGCGATTTGGAACATGACTGAAGTGTTTGGGGTGGGAGGGGGGAGGGGAATATGTGACTCCGGACACGGTTTTCCAAGGTACCTGGCCGGCTGCAGGTTAGTGGGGGTGAGAGGAGGGGGGTGGTTTCCTCACCTCCTGGTTGGTTCTGTCGTAGACTAACCGCTGAGGGGGTTGATGGCCCTGGTTCATCGATAACTCCTGTTATCGACAGGCCGAGGGACCTGCGAGGAGGGAGAAGGCAGCACCCAGAGGGACTTTGGCTGCCCAGTGGTGGTGAGGGACCTTGGCTGGACAGGGGTGTAAGTCTGCCGGACCAAACAGCGAGCAGACTGGGACACTGGTCGTTCTGTGTCTGAATACCAATACCAATCTCCCAATACTGAGTACCTGTTAGGGAGTTTATGCAGAGGGTCACCCAGTGTCATCTATCTTTCCCTGTGCATTGTCCTGTGTTTAGCACATGGCAACCCCACGTATTCCCAGCATCTGTAAATTCCCATGTGTAATGCACACCCAGATTACAAATTCCAGTGTGTAACACACGCTCTGCCTGGGGCATTGTCAGGTGTAACACACTCCCAGCCTGTGTTTCTTCATGTGTAATGCACACCCAGATTGCGTTTTCTCGTGGGTAACACACACCTAATCTGCGCACTCCTGTGTATAACACACACACATTGTGTATCCGCATGTGCAACGTGTAACCAGCCTATGTATTTACATGTGTAACGCACTCCCAGCTTGCATATTCCCTTGTGTAACAAATGCCCAGCCTGCCTATTCCTGTATGTAACACACTTCTAGCCTGGACGTGCCCGTGTATAATGCAGACCCAGCCTGCATATTCTCATGTGTAACACTCTCCCAGCCTGTGTATTGTCATGTGTAATACACTCCCAGCCTGTGTTCTCACATGTAACACACTCCCGACCTGTGTATTTTCACATGTAACACTCTCCCAGCCTACGTATTTTCACATGTAACACCCTCCCGACCTGTGTATTTTCACGTGTAACACCCTCCCAGCCTGCGTGTTGCTCTCTGTGCACGTGAGCAGCGATCTCTACCTGAATCTTGTCGGGGATGCCCGTACTATCCATCCGACTGGCCACATTCACCGTGTTGCCCCAGATGTCGTACTGAGGTTTTCGGGCTCCGATTACCCCTGCCACCACCGGGCCAATGTTCAGCCCTGAGAGAAGAGGAAAGAATTGGGACAGAGCAGGTAGATCGATCTGAGCGTTGCAGAGCTCTGGTGCACGAACAAAGGGAAAAGCCTAGCATTTCTCCCACTCCGTCCACCACCTCAGGACATCCCAAAGCGCATCACTGCCAATGACCCTTTTGTTTTTGGAAGTTTGGTCACTGTTAATGTAGGAAGTGCAGCAGTCAATTTGCGCACAGCAAGCTCCCACTAACAGCACTGTGATAACGATCAGATAATCTGGTGTTTTTTTTTAGTTGAGGGATGAATATTGGCCCCAGGACATAGGGGAGAACTCTCCACCCCACACCCACTCCGCCCCCCACCAACCACTAATCTTTGAAAAAGGGGCAAAAGAATGTTTAGATCCATCCAAGAGGGTAGAGGGGGACCACTGTTTAATGTTTCTTCTGAAAGACATTGTTTGTGAGAGTTTGAGCACATGCGAATGGATGTGTTGAGAGTATTTCTGAGGTATATGTGAGACAGACAGAGAGAGTGTGTGTGTGTGCATGTGTGTGTGTGATTTTGTGTAAGAGTGTAGCCTGTGTGTGTATGAGATTGTGATTGCATGTGTGTATTTGTGAGCATGTGTGAGCACGTGTGTGTGAGCATGTGTGTGTGTGATTGTGAGCGCGCGTGTTTGTGATTGTGAGAGTGTGTGTGAGATTGTGAGAGTGTGTGTGAGATTGTGAGCATGTGAGAGATTGTGAGCGTGTGTATGTGAGATTGTGAGTGTGTGTGTGATTGTGAGCGTGTGTGTGTGTGTGATTGTGAGCTTGTGTGTGTGTGTGTGATTGTGAGCGTGTGTGTGTGTGTGATTGTGAGCGTGTGTGTGTGTGTGATTGTGAGCGTGTGTGTGTGTGTGTGTGTGATTGTGAGCGTGTGTGTGTGTGTGATTGTGAGCGTGTGTGTGTGATTGTGAGCATGTGTGTGTGAGTATGTGTGTGATTGTGAGCGTGTGTGTGTGATTGTGAGCGTGTGTGTGTGTGTGATTGTGAGCGTGTGTGTGTGATTGTGAGCATGTGTGTGTGAGTATGTGTGTGATTGTGAGCGTGTGTGTGTGTGTGAGATTGTGAGCAGGTGTGTGAGATTGTGAGTGTGTGATTGTGAGCGTGTGTATGTGTGATTGTGAGGGTGTCTGTGTGTGTGATTCTGAGGGTGTCTGTGTGTGAGATTGTGAGCGCGTGTATGAGAGAGATTGTGAGCGCACATGTGAGATTGTGAGCGCGCGTGTGTGAGATTGTGAGCGCGCGTGTGTGAGATTGTGAGCGCGCGTGTGTGAGATTGTGAGCGCACGCGTGTGTGTGTGAGCGCGCGCGTGTGTGTGATTGTGAGAGCGCGCGTGTGTGTGATTGTGAGCACGCGTGTGAGAGATTGTGAGCGCGCGTGTGTGAGATTGTGAGCACGCATGTGAGATTGTGAGCACGCGCATGTGAGATTGTGAGCACGCGCATGTGAGATTGTGAGCGCGCGTGTGAGATTGTGAGTGCGCGTGTGTGACTGTGAGCGCACGCGTGTGAGATTGTGAGCACGCGCATGTGAGATTGTGAGCGCGTGCGTGTGTGATTGTGATCGCGCGCGCGTGTGTGATTGTGAGCGCGCGTGTGTGTGATTGTGAGCGCGCGTGTGTGATTGTGAGCGCGCGTGTGTGATTGTGAGCGCGCGTGTGTGATTGTGAGCACGCGTGTGTGATTGTGAGCGCGCGTGTGTGATTGTGAGCGCGCGTGTGTGTGATTGTGAACGCGCGCGCGTGTGTGATTATGAGCGCGTGTGCGCGAGTGATTGTGAGCGCGCGCGTGTGTGTGATTGTGAGCGTGCACGTGTGTGTGATTGTGAGCGCGCATGTGTGAGATTGTGAGTGCTTGTGTGTGTGTGTGTCTGAGTGAGTGAACGTGCTGATGCATACTCACCGATCTTCATCTGGAAATTATTGAAGGAGTGCTCGTTAATATATTTCATCTGCTCCATCAGTCGCGTGGCATAGTCGGCCAGTGCCATAATGTGTGACTTCCCAGCCTTGTCATATGTGGAATCATTGAGACCTGAGGCTGCCATGTAGGTGCTGCCAATGGTTTTAATCTTCTCCAGTTGTCTGAATTGTTCCTCACTGATAATCTATCAATGATAGACAAATGGTGAAACTCACAAAGCCTTCAAAACCAACTCGCCCTCCCCACCAAACCATTTGACAGCTTCACCTGTGGGTCTGGCGCTATTTGTGGGATGGAATGGAATATGCATGCACAAACTCACACACCGACACGCACACACACAAACTCACGCACGCACACGTATGCACACACACACAAATCTCACTCACACACAAGCACACACGTGCACACACATGCACACACACACAAGCACTTGCACACACGCTCACTCGTGCACACACGTGCACGCGCATACACACAAGCTCTCGCATGGGCGCATGTGCTCTCTTGCTCGCACACACACGCTTGCTCACACTCATACGCATGCTCAAGTGCACATGAACACACTCTCGCACACGCACTCTTTCTCACACAAATCTCTCACACACATGCACACACATAAGCACTCGCATGCGCACTCACACGCTCGCACACAGACACATGCATGCTCAAGTGCACATGCACACACTCTCTGGTCAGACCACATTTAGAATATTGTGAGCAATTTTGGGCCCCGTATCTCAGGAAGGATGTGCTGGCCCTGGAGAGGGTCCAGAGGAGGTTCACGAGAATGATCCCAGGAATGAAAGGCTTAACATATGAGGAACGTTTGAGGACTCTGGGTCTATACTCGGTGGAGTTTAGAAGGATGAGGGGGATCTGATTGAAACTTACAGAATACTGAAAGGCCTGGATAGAGTGGACGTGGGGAAGATGTTTCCATTAGTAGGAGAGACTAGGACCTGAGGGCACAGCCTCAGAGTAAAGGGAAGACCTTTTAGAACAGAGATGAGGAGAAACTTCTTTAGCCAGAGAGTGGTGAATCTATGGAATTCATTGCCACAGAAGGCTGTGGAGGCCAGGTCATTGAGTGTATTTAAGACCGAGATAGACAGGTTCTTGACTGGTAAGGGGATCAAAGGTTACGGGGAGAAGGTGGGAGAATGGGGTTGAGAAACTTATCAGCCGTGATTGAATGGCGGAGCAGACTCGATGGGCCGAATGGCCTAATTTCTGCTCCTATGTCTTACAGTCTCTCTCTCTCTCGCACAGGCGCTCTTACTCTCTCTCACACTCACACACATTCCCCCCACTCTTTAACAGACTCCCGAAACTCTCTAGTCACCTCGTCGAAGTCGGCGATGATTTCATTCAGGAGCCGGAGACACTCCACACCCTCGTTGTTTGCCTCTAACTCCACATAAAACTCGGAGAAGTTGCTGATGGAGGCGAACATGACTGCGACACACTCACAGGACTGGTAATAGAGTTCATCGTTACGCCGCTCACGGGCGAGGAAGTGAGCTGCCACGTCTTTGGGCAGGATGTTGTGAAGCAGCCTTCGGTTATAAGCCTGAAGTTCCTCCATCTCCTCCTTCTCCTCTGTGGCCTGCACACGGAAGAGAGACTTCACTTCATAATCCCGCTCTCTCAAAAACGTCCAAAAGCTTTTCATCAACAATAAATAACAAAGTAGGTCTTGTTTTCAAATCATTTCTCTCCCCTCCCTATCTCTGTAACATCCTCTAGCCCCTACACCCCTCCCTATCTCTGTAACCTCCTCCAGCCCCTACACCCCTCCCTATCTCTGTAACCTCCTCCAGCCCCTACAACCCTCCCTATCTCTGTAACTCCACTCCAGACCCTCCACCCCTCCCTATCTCTGTAACCTCCTCCAGCCCCTACAACCCTCCCTATCTCTGTAACCTTCTCCAGCCCCTACAACCCTCCTTTTCTCTGTAACCTCCTCCAGCACCTACAACCCTCCCTTTCTCTGTAACATCCTCCAGTCCCCTACACCCCTTGCTATCTCTGTAACCTCCTCCAGCCCCTACAACCCTCCCTATCTCTGTAACCTCCTCCAGCCCCTACACCCCTCCCTATCTCTGTAACCTCCTCCAGCCCCTACACCCCTCCCTATCTCTGTAACCTCCTCCAGCCCCTACACCCCTCCCTATCTCTGTAACCTCCTCCAGCCCCTACACCCCTCCCTATCTCTGTAACCTCCTCCAGTCCCTACAACCCTCCCTATCTCTGTGTCCTCCTCCAGCCCCCTACAACCCTCCGAGATCTCTGCACTCCTCTAATTCCAGACTCTTGCACATCCCCCTTCCTGATTCCCATCGCTCCCCCATTGGTGGCCGTGCCTTCAGCTGCCTGGGGGCCCCGAGCTCTGGAATCCCCTCCCTAAACCTCTCGGTCACTCTCTCCTTTAAGATGCTTCTGAAAAGAAACCTTTTCGACTGTGCTTCAGGCCATCTGTCCCTAATATCTCCTCGTGTGTCTCAGGGTCAGGTTTTGCACGGAGTTACACTCCTGTGAATCACCCTGGGGATGTTTTACTTCTTTACAGGTGCTGCATAAGTGCAAGTTGTTGTAACAATTCCAGGGCGTTGCACTGGAGACGCCAATCAGTCAGAATTGGACACCAAGTTACACGAGGAGATGTTTGGAAAAGCATATTCCTTCATCACCTGTCCAACGTAAGTCAAGGGCCTTAAAACCGAATCCAGGGTGTTCAGGAGTGAGTTTCGTAAAAACCCCTTCACACACACACACGGCTTTATTAATAGGAGCGGAGCGTACAAGAGCAGGGAGGTTATGATGACTTTATATAAGACACTGGGTTAGACCTCAGCTGGAGTATTGTGCGCAGTTCTGGGCGCCGCACTATAGGAAGGATGTGAACTCATTGGAGAGAGTGCACAAGAGGTAGTTCCAGGGACACCTCAGTTATGAGGAACGATTGGAGAAGTTGGGACTGTTTTCCTTGGAGAGGAGAAGGTGGAGAGAGGATTTGATAGAGGTGTTCAAAGTCACGAAGGGGCTGCAGAGAATAGATAGGGAGAAACTGTTCCTGCTCGTAAATGGATTGAGAACGAGAGGGCAGAGATTTAAAGGGAAGCAAGTGTATGTGAGAAAAAAACTCACGTGGTTAGGGTCTGGAATGCGCTGCCTGAGAGTGTGGGGGAGACAGGGTCAATCGAGGCGTTAGGGTCTGGAATGCGTTGCCTGAGAGTGTGGTGGAGACAGGGTCAATCGAGGCGTTAGGGTCTGGAATGCGCTGCCTGAGAGTGTGGTGGAGACAGGGTCAATCGAGGCATTAGGATCTGGAATGCGCTGCCTGAGAGTGTGGTTGAGACAGGGTCAATCGAGGCGTTAGGATCTGGACTGTGCTGCCTGAGAGTGTGGGGGAGACAGGGTCAATCGAGGCGTTAGGATCTGGAATGCGCTGCCTGAGAGTGTGGGGTAGACAGGGTCAATCGCGGCATTAGGGTCTGGAATGTGCTGCCTGAGAGTGTGGGGGAGACAGGGTCAATCGAGGCGTTAGGATCTGGAATGTGCTGCCTGAGAGTGTGGTGGAGACAGGTTCAATCGAGGCGTTAGGGTCTGGAATGCACTGCCTGAGAGTGTGGGGGAGACAGGGTCAATCGAGGCGTTCGAGAGGAGATTAGAGTATTATCTAAATAGAAACAATGTGCAGAGGGTACGGGGTGGGGGGTGGGGTGGGAAAGGCAGGAGATTGGCACCGAGTCAAGTCACTTGTGGGACTCTCTCTCGCAGAAAGCAGTAGACGCTGGTGGGGGAGCAGCCAATTGATCATTTTAAAACGGAGAGCGATAGACTATTGTCAACTGAGGCCTGTCTGTAAAACTCGTAAGTTAACCCTCTCAGCACCCAGCTATCATATTAAAATAACGACTGAGTACTCTTCTGTGTAGTGGTCACACAGCACTTTGCCTGAAAAGTAGACAGCTCTCGCTCTGAGACACGTCACACTGTTTTCTCCCACCCACTCCCAGGGAAGGGGGAGTTTCGGGATAGTATTCCCTACCTGTAGTTTCCACAGGAAGTCGAGCCGGGCTGTGGACTCCACCTGCTGTGCGTGGAGGTACAGAGCCAGGACAAACACCGTCAGGATAACAGGGGTCACGTACTTGAGAGCAACCTTGCTACCCATCTCCTGGCTGTAAGAGAAGAGGAGAGGGGAGGGGAGGTACCTTAGACACGTGTAACATTGACAGCACAGGGTACAGAAAACATAGGGAGAACAGGGAAATTCCTCTCAATTAAAACACTCACTCACACTGACCCTCAGTATAAGACGCTCAGTTATAACACTCTCTCTGTTACATTGACACTCAGTATAAGACTCAGTTATAACACTCTCTGTTTCACTGACCCTCAGTTTAAGACTCTGTTATAACACTATCTCTCTCTCACACTGACCCTCAGTATAACACTCTCAGTTATAACATTCTCTCTGTTACACTGACCCTCAGTATAGGACGCTCAGTTGTAACACTCTCTCTGTTACACTGACCCTCTGTATAAAACTCTCTGTTACAACACTCTCTGTTACACTGACCCTCAGTATAAGACTCTCAGTTATAACAAGCTCTCTGTTACAGTGACCCTCTGTATAAGACGCTCAGTTATAACACACACTCTGACACTGACCCTCAGTATCAGACTCTCAGCTATAACACTGTCTCTGTTTAACTGACCCTCAGCATAAGACTCTCAGTTATAACACTGTTACACTGACGCTCAGTATAAGACTTTCAGTTATAACAATCTCTCTCTCACACTGACCCTCAGTATAAGACTCTCAGTTATAACACTCTCTCTGTGACACTGACCCCCAGTATAAGACTCTCTGTTATAACACTCTCTCTGTTACAGTGACCCTCAGTATAAGGCTCCATTATAACACTGTCTCTGTTACATTGATCCTCGGTATAAGACTCTCAGTTATAACACTCTCTCTGTTACACTGACCCTCAGTATAAGACTCGCTGTTATAACACACTCTCTGTTGCAGTGATCCATCAGTATAAGGGTCCATTATAACACTGTATCTGTTACACTGATCCTTGGTAGAAGACTCTCAGTTTTACACTCTCTCGGTTACACTGACCCTCAGTACAAGGCTCCATTATAACATTCTCTCTGTCACACTGACCCTCAGTATAGGACGCTCAGTTGTAACACTCTCTCTGTTACACTGACCCTCTGTATAAAACTCTCTGTTACAACACTCTCTGTTACACTGACCCTCAGTATAAGACTCTCAGTTATAACAAGCTCTCTGTTACAGTGACCCTCTGTATAAGACGCTCAGTTATAACACACACTCTGACACTGACCCTCAGTATCAGACTCTCAGCTATAACACTGTCTCTGTTTAACTGACCCTCAGCATAAGACTCTCAGTTATAACACTGTTACACTGACGCTCAGTATAAGACTTTCAGTTATAACAATCTCTCTCTCACACTGACCCTCAGTATAAGACTCTCAGTTATAACACTCTCTCTGTGACACTGACCCCCAGTATAAGACTCTCTGTTATAACACTCTCTCTGTTACAGTGACCCTCAGTATAAGGCTCCATTATAACACTGTCTCTGTTACATTGATCCTCGGTATAAGACTCTCAGTTATAACACTCTCTCTGTTACACTGACCCTCAGTATAAGACTCGCTGTTATAACACACTCTCTGTTGCAGTGATCCATCAGTATAAGGGTCCATTATAACACTGTATCTGTTACACTGATCCTTGGTAGAAGACTCTCAGTTTTACACTCTCTCGGTTACACTGACCCTCAGTACAAGGCTCCATTATAACATTCTCTCTGTCACACTGACCCTCAGTATAAGACGCTCAGTTATGACACTCTCTCTGTTACACTGACCCGAAGTATAACACTCTGTTACAACACTCTCTGTTACACTGACCCTCTGTATAAGACGCTCAGTTATAACACACTCTCTGACACTGACCCTCAGTATAAGTGGCTCAGTAATAACACTCCCGCTTTTACACTGACCCTCAGTATAAGAGTCTCAGTTATAACACTCTCTCTGTTACACTTTGTCTCAGCATAAGACTCTCAGTTATAACACTCTCTCTGTTAAACTGAGTCTCAGTGTTAGACTATCAGTTATAACAGTCTCTCTGTTACACTGACCCTGAGTATAAGACTCCATTATAACACTGTCTCTGTTACACTGAGTCTCAGCATAAGACTCTCAGTTATAACACTGTCTCTGTTACACTCACCCTCAATATAAGACTCTCAGTTATAACATTCTCTCTGTTACACTGAGTCTCAGCATAAGACTCTCAGTAAAAACACTCTCTGTTACATTGACCCTCAGTATAAGACTCTCAGTTATAACACTCTGTTACACTGACCCTCAGTATAACGCTCCATTAGAACACTCTCTCTGTTACGCTGAGTCTCAATATAAGACTCTAAATTATAACACACTCTCTGTTACAGTGACCCTCAGTATAAGGCTCCATTATAACACTGTCTCTGTGACACTAATCCTCTGTATAAGACTCTCAGTTATAACACTCTCTCTGTTACACTGACTCTCAGTAAAAGACTCTCAGTTATAACACTCTCTGTGACACTGTCCCTCAGTATAAGACTCTCAGTTATAACACTCTCTCTCTCACTCTGACCCTCAGTATAAGACTCTCAGTTATAACACTCTCTGTTACACTGACCCCCAGTATAAGACACTCAGTTATAACACTCTCTTTCTCACACTGACGCTCAGTATAAGACTCACTGTTATAACACTCTCTCTGTTGCAGTGACCCATCAGTATAAGGCTCCATTATAACACTGTCTCTGTTACACTGATTCCTGGTATAAGACTCTCAGTTATTACACTGTTTTACACTGACCCTCAGTATAAGACTCTCAGTTATAACACTGTCTCTGTTACACTGACCCTCAGTATAACATCCTCAGTTATAACACTCTCTCTGTTACACTGACCCTCAGTATAAGACTCTAAATTATAACACTCTCTCTGTTACACTGACCCTCTGTATAAGACGCTCAGTTATAACACTCTCTCTGTTACACTGACCCTCACTATAAGACTCTCATTTATAACACTCTCTCTGTTACACTGACCCTCAGTATAAGATACTCAGTTATAACACACTCTCTCTCACACTGACCCTCAGTATCAGACTCTTAGCTATAAAACTATCTCTGTTTAACTGACCCTCAATATAAGACTCTCAGTTATAACACTCACTCTGTTACACTGACCCTCAGCATAAGACGCTCAGTTATAACAATCTCTCTGTTACACTGACGCACAGTATAAGACACACAGTTATAACACTCTCTCTGTTACACTGACACTTACTATTAGACTCTCAGTTATAACACTCTCTGTGACACTGACCCTCAGTATAAGACCCTCAGCTATAATACACTCTCTATCACACTGACCCTCAGTATAAGACGCTTAGATATAACACTCTCTCTGTTACACTGACCCTCACTATAAGACTCTCAGTTATAGCAATCTCTGTTACACTAACCCTTAGTATAAGGCACTCAGTTATAACACACTCTCTCTCACACTGACCTTCAGTATCAGACTCTCAGCTATAACATTGTCTCTGTTTAACTGACCCCCAATATAAGACTCTCAGTTATAACAGTCTCTCTGTTACACTGACCCTCAGTATAAGACACACAATTATAACACTCTCTGTTACACTGACCCTCAGTATAAGACGCTCAGTTATAACACTCTTCTGTTACACTGACCCTCAGTATAAGATTCTCACTTATAACACACTCTCTGTTACACTGACCCTTTGTATAAGACGCTCAGTTATAACACACTCTCTCACACTGACCCTCAGTATAAGACGCTCAGTTATAACACTCTCTCTGTTACAGTGACCCTAAGTATAAGACTCGATGTTATAACACTCTCTCTGTTGCAGTGACCCATCAGTATAAGGCTCCAGTATAACACTGTCTCTGTTAAATTGTTCCTCGGTATAAGACTCTCAGTTATTACACTCTCTCTGTTACACTAACCCTTAGTATAAGACACGCAGTTATAACACAATCTCTCTCACATTGACCCTCAGTATCAGACTCTCAGCTATAACATTGTCTCTGTTTAACTGACCCCCAATATAAGACTCTCAGTTATAACACTCTCTGTTACACTGACCCACTGTATAAGACGCTCAGTAATAACACTCTCTCTCTCACATTGACCCGCAGTATAAAACGCTCAGTTATAACACTCTCTCTGTTACACTGACACTTACTATTAGACTCTCAGTTCTAACACTCTCTGTGACACTGACCCTCAGTATAAGAACATCAGTTATAACACACTCTCTCTCACACTGACCCTCAGTATCAGACTCTCAGCTATAACACTGTCCCTGTTTAACTGACCCTCAATATAAGACTCTCAGTTATAACACTCACTCTGTTACACTGACCCTCAGCATAAGACGCTCAGTTATAACACTCTCTGTTACACTGACGCTCAGTATAAGACACACAGTTATAACAATCTCTGTTACACTGACCCTCAATATAAGACTCTCGGTTATAACAATCTCTCTCTCACACTGACCCTCAGTATAAGACTCAGTTATAACACTCTCTCTGTTACACTGACCCACTGTATAAGACGCTCAGTTATAACACGCTCTCTCTCACACTGACCCTCAGTATAAGACGCTCAGTTATAACACTCTCTCTGTTACAGTGACCCTAAGTATAAGACTCGATGTTATAACACTCTCTCTGTTGCAGTGACCCATCAGTATAAGGCTCCAGTATAACACTGTCTCTGTTAAATTGTTCCTCGGTATAAGACTCTCAGTTATTACACTCTCTCTGTTACACTAACCCTTAGTAAAAGACACGCAGTTATAACACAATCTCTCTCACATTGACCCTCAGTATCAGACTCTCAGCTATAACACTGTATCTGTTTAATTGACCCTCAATATAAGACTCTCAGTTATAACACTGTTACACTGACGCTCAGTATAAGACACACAGTTATAACAATCTCTGTTACACTGACCCTCAATATAAGACTCTCGGTTATAACAATCTCTCTCTCACACTGACCCTCAGTATAAGACTCAGTTATAGCACTCTCTCTGTTACACTGACCCTCTGTATAAGGCGCTCAGTTATAACACTCTCTGACACTGACCCTCAGTATAAGACGGTCAGTTGTAACACTCTCTCTGTTGCACTGATCCTCGCTATAAGACTCAGTTATAACACTCACTATTCCACTGACCCTCAGTATCACACTCTCAGCTATAAGACTGTCTCTGTTAAACTGACCCTCAATATAAGACTCTCAGTTATAACACTCTCTCTGTTACACTGACCCTCAGTATAAGATCCTCAGTTATAACACACTCTCTTTTACACTGACCCTCAGTATAAGACTCGCTGTTGTAACACTCTCTCTGTTACAGTGACCCTCAGTATAAGGCTCCATTATAACACTGTCTCTGTTACATTGTTCCTCGGTATAAGACTCTCATTTATTACACTCTCTCTGTTACACTGACCCTCACTATAAGACCCTCAGTTATAACACACTCTCTCTCACACTGACCCTCAGTATAAGACGCTTAGATATAACACTCTCTCTGTTACAGTGACCCTAAGTATAAGACTCGATGTTATAACACTCTCTCTGTTGCAGTGACCCATCAGTATAAGGCTCCAGTATAACACTGTCTCTGTTAAATTGTTCCTCGGTATAAGACTCTCAGTTATTACACTCTCTCTGTTACACTAACCCTTAGTATAAGACACGCAGTTATAACACAATCTCTCTCACATTGACCCTCAGTATCAGACTCTCAGCTATAACATTGTCTCTGTTTAACTGACCCCCAATATAAGACTCTCAGTTATTACACTCTCTGTTACACTGACCCACTGTATAAGACGCTCAGTTATAACACTCTCACTCTCACATTGACCCGCAGTATAAAACGCTCAGTTATAACACTCTCTCTGTTACACTGACACTTACTATTAGACTCTCAGTTCTAACACTCTCTGTGACACTGACCCTCAGTATAAGAACATCAGTTATAACATACTCTCTCTCACACTGACCCTCAGTATAAGACTCTCAGTTATAGCAATCTCTGTTACACTAACACTTAGTATAAGACACTCAGATATAACGCACTCTCTCTCACACTGACCCTCAGTATCAGACTCTCAGCTATAACATTGTCTCTGTTTAACTGACCCCCAATATAAGACTCTCAGTTATAGCACTCTCTCTGTTACACCGACCCTCTGTATAAGGCGCTCAGTAATAACACTCTCTGAAACGGACCCTCAGTATCAGACTCTCAGCTATAGCACTGTCTCTGTTAAACTGATCCTCAATATAAGACTCTCAGTTATAACACTCTCTGAAACGGACCCTCACTATCAGACTCTCAGCTATAGCACTGTCTCTGTTAAACTGATCCTCAATATAAGACTCTCAGTTATAACTCTGTCTCTGTTACACTGACCGTCTGTATAAGACGCTCAGTTATAGCATTCTCTCTCTCACACTGACCCTCAGTATAAGATGCTCAGTTATAACACTCTCACTGTCACACTGATCCTCAGTATAAGACTCCATTATAACACTCTCTCTGTTACACTGTGTCTCAGCATAAGACTCAGTTATAACACTCTCTCTGTTACACTGTGTCTCAGCATAAGACTCAGTTATAACACTCTCTCTGTTACACTGACCCTCAGTATAAGACACTCAGTTATTACACACTCTCTCTCACACTGACCCTCAGTATCAGACACTCAGCTATAACACTGTCTCTGTTTAACTGACCCTCAATATAAGACTCTCAGTTATAACACTCACTCTGTTACACTGACCCTCAGCATAAGACGCTCAGTTATAACACTCTCTGTTACACTGACGCTCAGTATAAGACACACAGTTATAACAATCTCTGTTACACTGACCCTCAATATAAGACTCTCGGTTATAACAATCTCTCTCTCACACTGACCCTCAGTATAAGACTCAGTTATAACACTCTCTCTGTTACACTGACCCACTGTATAAGACGCTCAGTTATAACACGCTCTCTCTCACACTGACCCGCAGTATAAAACGCTCAGTTATAACACTCTCTCTGTTACACCTGACACTTCTATTACACTCTCAGTTCTAACACTCTCTGTGACACTGAACCTCAGTATAAGAACATCAGTTATAACACACTCTCTCTCACACTGACCCTCAGTATAAGACGCTTAGATATAACACTCTCTCTGTTACACTGACCCTCACTACAAGACTCTCAGTTATAGCAAACTCTGTTACACTAACCCTTAGTATAAGACACTCAGTTATAACACACTCTCTCTCACACTGACCCTCAGTATCAGACTCTCAGCTATAACATTGTCTCTGTTTAACTGACCCCCAATATAAGACTCTCAGTTATAACACTCTCTCTGTTACACTTACCCTCATTATAAGACACACAATTATAACACGCTCTGTTACACTGACCCTCGGTATAAGACTATTAGTTATAACACTCTCTCTCTCAAACTGACCCTTAGTATAAGACTCAGTTATGACACTCTCTCTGTTACACTGACTCCCAGTATAAGGTTCTCAGTTTTAACACTCTCTCTCACACACTGACCCTCAGTATAAGACTCGCAGTTATAGCACTCTCTCTGTTACACTGACCCTCAGTACAAGACTCTCAGTTATAACACTCTCTCTTTCTCACACTGACCCTCAGTATAAGACTGTCAGTTATAACACTCTCTCTGTTGCACTGACCCTCTGTATAAGATGCTCAGTTATAAAACTCTCTCTGTTACACTGACCCTCAGTATAAGACTCCATTATAACACTCTCTCTCTCACACTGACCCTCAGTATAAGACTCAGTTATAACAGTCTCTGTTACACTGACCCTCAGTATAAGGCTCCATTAGAATACTCACTCTGTTACACTGAGTCTCAGTAAAAGACTCTCAGTTAAAACACTCTCTCTGTTACATTGACCCTCAGTATAACACTCTCAGTTATAACACTCTCTCTGTTACACTGACCCTCACTATAAGACTCTCAGTTATAACACTCCCTCTCACACTGACCCTCAGTATCAGACTCTCAGTTATAACACTCTATCTGTTACACTGACCCTCAGCATAAGACGCTCAGTTATAACACTCTCTGTTACACTGACGCTCAGTATAAGACACACAGTTATAACAATCTCTGTTACACTGACCCTCAATATAAGACTCTCGGTTATAACAATCTCTCTCTCACACTGACCCTCAGTATAAGACTCAGTTATAACACTCTCTCTGTTACACTGACCCACTGTATAAGACGCTCAGTTATAACACGCTCTCTCTCACACTGACCCGCAGTATAAAACGCTCAGTTATAACACTCTCTCTGTTACACCTGACACTTCTATTACACTCTCAGTTCTAACACTCTCTGTGACACTGAACCTCAGTATAAGAACATCAGTTATAACACACTCTCTCTCACACTGACCCTCAGTATAAGACGCTTAGATATAACACTCTCTCTGTTACACTGACCCTCACTACAAGACTCTCAGTTATAGCAAACTCTGTTACACTAACCCTTAGTATAAGACACTCAGTTATAACACACTCTCTCTCACACTGACCCTCAGTATCAGACTCTCAGCTATAACATTGTCTCTGTTTAACTGACCCCCAATATAAGACTCTCAGTTATAACACTCTCTCTGTTACACTTACCCTCATTATAAGACACACAATTATAACACGCTCTGTTACACTGACCCTCGGTATAAGACTATTAGTTATAACACTCTCTCTCTCAAACTGACCCTTAGTATAAGACTCAGTTATGACACTCTCTCTGTTACACTGACTCCCAGTATAAGGTTCTCAGTTTTAACACTCTCTCTCACACACTGACCCTCAGTATAAGACTCGCAGTTATAGCACTCTCTCTGTTACACTGACCCTCAGTACAAGACTCTCAGTTATAACACTCTCTCTTTCTCACACTGACCCTCAGTATAAGACTGTCAGTTATAACACTCTCTCTGTTGCACTGACCCTCTGTATAAGATGCTCAGTTATAAAACTCTCTCTGTTACACTGACCCTCAGTATAAGACTCCATTATAACACTCTCTCTCTCACACTGACCCTCAGTATAAGACTCAGTTATAACAGTCTCTGTTACACTGACCCTCAGTATAAGGCTCCATTAGAATACTCACTCTGTTACACTGAGTCTCAGTAAAAGACTCTCAGTTAAAACACTCTCTCTGTTACATTGACCCTCAGTATAACACTCTCAGTTATAACACTCTCTCTGTTACACTGACCCTCACTATAAGACTCTCAGTTATAACACTCCCTCTCACACTGACCCTCAGTATCAGACTCTCAGTTATAACACTCTATCTGTTACACTGACCCTCAGCATAAGACGCTCAGTAATAACACTCTGTTACACTGACGCTCAGTATAAGACTCTCATTTATAACATTTTCTCTGTTACACTGACCCTCAGTATAAAACAGTTATAACACTCTCCCTGTTACTCTGACTCTCAGTATAAGACTCTCAGTTATAACACGCTCTCTCTCACGCTGACCCTCAGTATAAGACTCAGTTATAACACTCTCTCTGTTGCACTGACCCTCAGTATAAGACTCAGTTATAACACTCTCGCTGTTACACTGACCCTCAGTATAAGACTATCAGTTATAACACGCTCTCTCTCACGCTGACCCTCAGTATAAGACTCAGTTATAACACTCTCTCTGTTGCACTGACCCTCAGTATAAGACTCTCAGTTATAACACTCTCTCTCTCAAACTGACCCTCAGTATAAGACTCAGATATAACACTCTCTCTGTTACACTGACTCTCAGTTTAAGGCGCTCAGTTATAACACTCTCTGACACTGACCCTCAGTATAAGACGGTCAGTTGTAACACTCTCTCTGTTACACTGATCCTCACTATAAGACTCAGTTATAACACTCACTATTACACTGACCCTCAGTATCACACTCTCAGCTATAAGACTGTCTCTGTTAAACTGACCCTCAATATAAGACTCTCAGTTATAACAGTCTCTCTGTTACACTGACCCTCAGTTTAAGATCCTCAGTTATAACACACTCTCTGTTACACTGACCCTCAGTATAAGATTCGTTGTTGTAACACTCTCTCTGTTACAGTGACCCTCAGTATAAGACTCCATTATAACACTGTCTCTGTTACATTGTTCCTCGGTATAAGACTCTCAGTTATTACACTCTCTCTGTTACACTGACCCTCACTATAAGACCCTCAGTTATAACACACTCTCTCTCACACTGACCCTCAGTTTAAGACTCTCAATTTTAACACTCTTTCTCTCAGACTGACCATCAGTAAAAGACTCGCAGTTATAACACTCTCTGTTATACTGACCCTCAGTATAAGACTGGCAGTTATAACATTCTCTCTGTTACACTGACCCTCAGTATAAGACTCTCAGTTATAACACTCTATTTGTTACACTAACCATCAGTATAAGACTCTCAGTTATAACACTCACTCCCACACAATCACACTCAGTATAAGACTCTCAGTTATAACACTCTCTCTCACACTGACCCTCAGTATAAGACTCAGTTATAACTCTCTCTCTGTTACACTGACCCTCAGTACAAGTCTCCCAGTTATAACACTCTCTCTCATACACTGACCCTCAGTATAAGACTCTCAATTAAAACACTCTCTCTGTTACACTGACCCTCAGTATTAGACGCTCAGTTATAACAATCTCTCTGTTACACTGACCCTCAGTATAAGACTCTTAGTTATAACACTTTCACGGTTACACTGACCCTCAGTATAAGACTCTCTGTTATAACACTCTCCCTGTTACACTGACCCTCAGTATAAGACTCTCAGTTATAACAGTCTCTCTCACAATGACCCTCAGTAAAAGACACTCAGTTATAACACTCTCTCTGTTACACGGACTCTCAGTATAAGACGCTCAGTTGCAACACACTCTTTCTCACACTGACCCTCAGTTTAAGACTCTCAATTTTAACACTCTCTCTGTACACTGACCCTCAGTTTATATACTCAGTTATAAAACACTCTCTTACACACTTACCCTCAGTATAAGACTCTCAGTTATGACACTCTCTCTGTCACACTGACCCTCAGTATAAGACTCTCTGTTAAAACACTCTCTCTGTTACACAGACCCTCTGTATAAGACACTCAGTTATAACACACACACTCTCACAATGACGCTCAGTTAAACACTCTCAGTTATCACACTCTCTCTGTTACACTGACCCTTAGTAAAAGACACGCAGTTATAACACAATCTCTCTCACATTGACCCTCAGTATCAGACTCTCAGCTATAACACTGTATCTGTTTAATTGACCCTCAATATAAGACTCTCAGTTATAACACTGTTACACTGACGCTCAGTATAAGACACACAGTTATAACAATCTCTGTTACACTGACCCTCAATATAAGACTCTCGGTTATAACAATCTCTCTCTCACACTGACCCTCAGTATAAGACTCAGTTATAGCACTCTCTCTGTTACACTGACCCACTGTATAAGGCGCTCAGTTATAACACTCTCTGACACTGACCCTCAGTATAAGACGGTCAGTTGTAACACTCTCTCTGTTGCACTGATCCTCGCTATAAGACTCAGTTATAACACTCACTATTCCACTGACCCTCAGTATCACACTCTCAGCTATAAGACTGTCTCTGTTAAACTGACCCTCAATATAAGACTCTCAGTTATAACACTCTCTCTGTTACACTGACCCTCAGTATAAGATCCTCAGTTATAACACACTCTCTTTTACACTGACCCTCAGTATAAGACTCGCTGTTGTAACACTCTCTCTGTTACAGTGACCCTCAGTATAAGGCTCCATTATAACACTGTCTCTGTTACATTGTTCCTCGGTATAAGACTCTCATTTATTACACTCTCTCTGTTACACTGACCCTCACTATAAGACCCTCAGTTATAACACACTCTCTCTCACACTGACCCTCAGTATAAGACGCTTAGATATAACACTCTCTCTGTTACAGTGACCCTAAGTATAAGACTCGATGTTATAACACTCTCTCTGTTGCAGTGACCCATCAGTATAAGGCTCCAGTATAACACTGTCTCTGTTAAATTGTTCCTCGGTATAAGACTCTCAGTTATTACACTCTCTCTGTTACACTAACCCTTAGTATAAGACACGCAGTTATAACACAATCTCTCTCACATTGACCCTCAGTATCAGACTCTCAGCTATAACATTGTCTCTGTTTAACTGACCCCCAATATAAGACTCTCAGTTATTACACTCTCTGTTACACTGACCCACTGTATAAGACGCTCAGTTATAACACTCTCACTCTCACATTGACCCGCAGTATAAAACGCTCAGTTATAACACTCTCTCTGTTACACTGACACTTACTATTAGACTCTCAGTTCTAACACTCTCTGTGACACTGACCCTCAGTATAAGAACATCAGTTATAACATACTCTCTCTCACACTGACCCTCAGTATAAGACTCTCAGTTATAGCAATCTCTGTTACACTAACACTTAGTATAAGACACTCAGATATAACGCACTCTCTCTCACACTGACCCTCAGTATCAGACTCTCAGCTATAACATTGTCTCTGTTTAACTGACCCCCAATATAAGACTCTCAGTTATAGCACTCTCTCTGTTACACCGACCCTCTGTATAAGGCGCTCAGTAATAACACTCTCTGAAACGGACCCTCAGTATCAGACTCTCAGCTATAGCACTGTCTCTGTTAAACTGATCCTCAATATAAGACTTTCAGTTATAACACTCTCTGAAACGGACCCTCACTATCAGACTCTCAGCTATAGCACTGTCTCTGTTAAACTGATCCTCAATATAAGACTCTCAGTTATAACTCTGTCTCTGTTACACTGACCGTCTGTATAAGACGCTCAGTTATAGCATTCTCTCTCTCACACTGACCCTCAGTATAAGATGCTCAGTTATAACACTCTCACTGTCACACTGATCCTCAGTATAAGACTCCATTATAACACTCTCTCTGTTACACTGTGTCTCAGCATAAGACTCAGTTATAACACTCTCTCTGTTACACTGTGTCTCAGCATAAGACTCAGTTATAACACTCTCTCTGTTACACTGACCCTCAGTATAAGACACTCAGTTATTACACACTCTCTCTCACACTGACCCTCAGTATCAGACACTCAGCTATAACACTGTCTCTGTTTAACTGACCCTCAATATAAGACTCTCAGTTATAACACTCACTCTGTTACACTGACCCTCAGCATAAGACGCTCAGTTATAACACTCTCTGTTACACTGACGCTCAGTATAAGACACACAGTTATAACAATCTCTGTTACACTGACCCTCAATATAAGACTCTCGGTTATAACAATCTCTCTCTCACACTGACCCTCAGTATAAGACTCAGTTATAACACTCTCTCTGTTACACTGACCCACTGTATAAGACGCTCAGTTATAACACGCTCTCTCTCACACTGACCCGCAGTATAAAACGCTCAGTTATAACACTCTCTCTGTTACACCTGACACTTCTATTACACTCTCAGTTCTAACACTCTCTGTGACACTGAACCTCAGTATAAGAACATCAGTTATAACACACTCTCTCTCACACTGACCCTCAGTATAAGACGCTTAGATATAACACTCTCTCTGTTACACTGACCCTCACTACAAGACTCTCAGTTATAGCAAACTCTGTTACACTAACCCTTAGTATAAGACACTCAGTTATAACACACTCTCTCTCACACTGACCCTCAGTATCAGACTCTCAGCTATAACATTGTCTCTGTTTAACTGACCCCCAATATAAGACTCTCAGTTATAACACTCTCTCTGTTACACTTACCCTCATTATAAGACACACAATTATAACACGCTCTGTTACACTGACCCTCGGTATAAGACTATTAGTTATAACACTCTCTCTCTCAAACTGACCCTTAGTATAAGACTCAGTTATGACACTCTCTCTGTTACACTGACTCCCAGTATAAGGTTCTCAGTTTTAACACTCTCTCTCACACACTGACCCTCAGTATAAGACTCGCAGTTATAGCACTCTCTCTGTTACACTGACCCTCAGTACAAGACTCTCAGTTATAACACTCTCTCTTTCTCACACTGACCCTCAGTATAAGACTGTCAGTTATAACACTCTCTCTGTTGCACTGACCCTCTGTATAAGATGCTCAGTTATAAAACTCTCTCTGTTACACTGACCCTCAGTATAAGACTCCATTATAACACTCTCTCTCTCACACTGACCCTCAGTATAAGACTCAGTTATAACAGTCTCTGTTACACTGACCCTCAGTATAAGGCTCCATTAGAATACTCACTCTGTTACACTGAGTCTCAGTAAAAGACTCTCAGTTAAAACACTCTCTCTGTTACATTGACCCTCAGTATAACACTCTCAGTTATAACACTCTCTCTGTTACACTGACCCTCACTATAAGACTCTCAGTTATAACACTCCCTCTCACACTGACCCTCAGTATCAGACTCTCAGTTATAACACTCTATCTGTTACACTGACCCTCAGCATAAGACGCTCAGTAATAACACTCTGTTACACTGACGCTCAGTATAAGACTCTCATTTATAACATTCTCTCTGTTACACTGACCCTCAGTATAAAACAGTTATAACACTCTCCCTGTTACTCTGACTCTCAGTATAAGACTCTCAGTTATAACACGCTCTCTCTCACGCTGACCCTCAGTATAAGACTCAGTTATAACACTCTCTCTGTTGCACTGACCCTCAGTATAAGACTCAGTTATAACACTCTCGCTGTTACACTGACCCTCAGTATAAGACTATCAGTTATAACACGCTCTCTCTCACGCTGACCCTCAGTATAAGACTCAGTTATAACACTCTCTCTGTTGCACTGACCCTCAGTATAAGACTCTCAGTTATAACACTCTCTCTCTCAAACTGACCCTCAGTATAAGACTCAGATATAACACTCTCTCTGTTACACTGACTCTCAGTTTAAGGCGCTCAGTTATAACACTCTCTGACACTGACCCTCAGTATAAGACGGTCAGTTGTAACACTCTCTCTGTTACACTGATCCTCACTATAAGACTCAGTTATAACACTCACTATTACACTGACCCTCAGTATCACACTCTCAGCTATAAGACTGTCTCTGTTAAACTGACCCTCAATATAAGACTCTCAGTTATAACAGTCTCTCTGTTACACTGACCCTCAGTTTAAGATCCTCAGTTATAACACACTCTCTGTTACACTGACCCTCAGTATAAGATTCGTTGTTGTAACACTCTCTCTGTTACAGTGACCCTCAGTATAAGACTCCATTATAACACTGTCTCTGTTACATTGTTCCTCGGTATAAGACTCTCAGTTATTACACTCTCTCTGTTACACTGACCCTCACTATAAGACCCTCAGTTATAACACACTCTCTCTCACACTGACCCTCAGTTTAAGACTCTCAATTTTAACACTCTTTCTCTCAGACTGACCATCAGTAAAAGACTCGCAGTTATAACACTCTCTGTTATACTGACCCTCAGTATAAGACTGGCAGTTATAACATTCTCTCTGTTACACTGACCCTCAGTATAAGACTCTCAGTTATAACACTCTATTTGTTACACTAACCATCAGTATAAGACTCTCAGTTATAACACTCACTCCCACACAATCACACTCAGTATAAGACTCTCAGTTATAACACTCTCTCTCACACTGACCCTCAGTATAAGACTCAGTTATAACTCTCTCTCTGTTACACTGACCCTCAGTACAAGTCTCCCAGTTATAACACTCTCTCTCATACACTGACCCTCAGTATAAGACTCTCAATTAAAACACTCTCTCTGTTACACTGACCCTCAGTATTAGACGCTCAGTTATAACAATCTCTCTGTTACACTGACCCTCAGTATAAGACTCTTAGTTATAACACTTTCACGGTTACACTGACCCTCAGTATAAGACTCTCTGTTATAACACTCTCCCTGTTACACTGACCCTCAGTATAAGACTCTCAGTTATAACAGTCTCTCTCACAATGACCCTCAGTAAAAGACACTCAGTTATAACACTCTCTCTGTTACACGGACTCTCAGTATAAGACGCTCAGTTGCAACACACTCTTTCTCACACTGACCCTCAGTTTAAGACTCTCAATTTTAACACTCTCTCTGTACACTGACCCTCAGTTTATATACTCAGTTATAAAACACTCTCTTACACACTTACCCTCAGTATAAGACTCTCAGTTATGACACTCTCTCTGTCACACTGACCCTCAGTATAAGACTCTCTGTTAAAACACTCTCTCTGTTACACAGACCCTCTGTATAAGACACTCAGTTATAACACACACACTCTCACAATGACGCTCAGTTAAACACTCTCAGTTATCACACTCTCTCTGTTACACTGACCATGACTATAAGACTCAGTTATAACACTCTCTCTGTTACACTGACCCTTAGCATAAGACACTCAGTTATGACACTCTCTCTGTCACACTGACCCTCAGTATAAGACTCTCTATTAAAACACTCTCTCTGTTACACTGACCCTCAGTATATGACTCTCATTTATATCACACACTCTCTCACAATGACACTCAGTATAACACTATCAGTTATCACACTCTCTCTGTTACACTGACCCTCAGTATAAGACTCTCAGTTACAACACTCTCTCTGTTACACTGACTCTCAGTATAAGACCCTCAGTTATAACACTCTCTGTTACACTGACTTTCAGTATAAGACGCTCAGTTGCAACACACTCTCTCTCACACTGACCCTCAGTTTAAGACTGTCAATTTTAAAACTCTTTCTCTCAGACTGACCATCAGTAAAACTCTCACAGTTATAACACTCTCTGTTATACTGACCCTCAGTATAAGACTCTCAGTTATAACACTCACTCCCACGCACTGACACTCAGTATAAGACTCTCAGTTATAACACTCTCTCTCACATTGACCCTCAGTATAAGACACTCAGTTATAACACTCTCTCTGTTACACTGACCCTCAGTATAAGACGCTCAGTTATAACACTCTCTCTGTTACACTGACCCTCAGTATAAGACGCTCAGTTATAACACTCTCGCTGTTACAGTCACCCTCAGTATAAGACGCTCAGTTATAACACTCTCTGTCTCACACTGACCCTCAGTATAAGACGCTCAGTTATAACACTCTCTCTGTTACACTGACCCTCAGTATAAGACGCTCAGTTATAACACACTCTCTCTGACACTGACCCTCAGTATAAGACACTCAGTTATAACACACTCTCTCTAACACTGACCCTCAGTATAAGACTCTCAGTTATAACACTGTCTCTGTTTCACAGACTCTCAGTAATAAGACTCTCTCTCTCACTCTGACCCTCAGTATAAGACTCAGTTATAACACACTCTCTGTTACACTGACCCTCAGTATAAGACTCTCATTTATAACATTCTCTCTGTCACACTGAACGTCAGTATAAGACTCTCAGTTATAACACTCTCTCTGTTACACTGACCTCAGTATAAGACACTTAGTTATAACCCTCTCTCTCACACACTGATTCTCAGTGTAAGACTCTCTGTTATAACACACTCTCGGTTACATTGACCCTCAGTATAAGACCTAGTTATCACACTATCTCTGTTACACTGACCCTCAGTATAAGACTCTCAGTTATAACATACTCTCTCTCACTCTGACCCTCAGTATCAGACTCTCAGTTATAACACTCTCTCTGTCACACTGACCCTCTGTCTAAGACTCAGTTATAACACTCTCTCTCACACACTGTCCCTCAGTATAAGACTCTCAGTTATAACACTCTCGCTGTTACACTGACTCTCAGTATAAGATGCTCAGTTATAAAACACTCTTTCTGTTACACTGACCCTCAGTATAAGACTCTCAGTTTTAACACTCTCTCTGTTACACTGAACCTCAGTATAAGTCTCTCTGTTATATCACTCTATGTTACGCTGACCCTTAGTATAAGACTCTGTGATAACACGATCTCTCTCATACTGGTCCTCAGTATAAGACACTCAGTTATAACACTCTCCCTGTTACACTGACCCTCAGTATAAGACATTCAATTATAACACTCTCTCTGTTACACTGACACTCAGTATAAGACTCTCATTTATAACATTCTCTCTGTCACACTGAACGTCAGTATAAGACAAAAACAGAATTACCTGGAAAAACTCAGCAGGTCTGGCAGCATCGGCGGAGAAGAAAAGAGTTGACGTTTCGAATCCTCATGACCTTCTGTCGAAGGGTCATGAGGACTCGAAACGTCAACTCTTTTCTTCTCCGCCGATGCTGCCAGACCTGCTGAGTTTTTCCAGGTAATTCTGTTTCTGTTTTGGATTTCCAGCATCCACAGTTTTTTTGTTTTTATGTCAGTATAAGACTCTCAGTCATAACACTCTCTCTCACACACTGAATCTCAGTGTAAGACTCTCAGTTATAACACACTCTCGGTTACATTGACCCTCAGTATAAGACCTAGTTATCACACTATCTCTGTTACTCTGACCCTCAGTATCAGACTCTCAGTTATAACACTCTCTCTGTCACACTGACCCTCTGTATAAGACTCAGTTATAACACACTCTCTCACACACTGTCCCTCCGTATAAGACTCTCAGTTATAACACTCTCGCTGTTACACTGACCCTCAGTGTAAGATGCTCAGTTATAAAACACTCTTTCTGTTACACTGACCCTCAGTATAAGACTCTCAGTTTTAACACTCTCTCTGTTACACTGAACCTCAGTAGAAGACTCTCTGTTATAACACTCTATGTTACACTGACCCTTAGTAAAAGACTCTGTTATAACACGCTCTCTCTCACACTGACCCTCAGTATAAGACACTCAGTTACAAGACTCTCCCTGTTACACTGACCCTCAGTATAAGACATTCAATTATAACACTCTCTCTGTTACATTGACCCTCAGTATCAGACTATCAGTTATAACTCTCTCTCTCACACTGATCCTCAGAATAAGACTCTCAGCTATAACAGTCTCTCTCACAATGACCCTCAGTAAAAGACACTCAGTTATAACACTCTCTCTATTACACAGACCCTCAGTATAAGATGCTCAGTTATAACACTCGCTCTCTCACACTGACACTTAGTATAAGACTCTCATTTATAACACTCTCTCTGTCACAATGACCCTCTGTCTAAGACTCAGTTATAACACTCTCTCTCACACTGACCCTCAGTATAAGACTCAGTTATAACTCTCTCTCTGTTACACTGACCCTCAGTACAAGTCTCCCAGTTATAACACTCTCTCTCATACACTGACCCTCAGTATAAGACTCTCAATTAAAACACTCTCTCTGTTACACTGACCCTCAGTATTAGACGCTCAGTTATAACAATCTCTCTGTTACACTGACCCTCAGTATAAGACTCTTAGTTATAACACTTTCACGGTTACACTGACCCTCAGTATAAGACTCTCTGTTATAACACTCTCCCTGTTACACTGACCCTCAGTATAAGACTCTCAGTTATAACAGTCTCTCTCACAATGACCCTCAGTAAAAGACACTCAGTTATAACACTCTCTCTGTTACACGGACTCTCAGTATAAGACGCTCAGTTGCAACACACTCTTTCTCACACTGACCCTCAGTTTAAGACTCTCAATTTTAACACTCTCTCTGTACACTGACCCTCAGTTTATATACTCAGTTATAAAACACTCTCTTACACACTTACCCTCAGTATAAGACTCTCAGTTATGACACTCTCTCTGTCACACTGACCCTCAGTATAAGACTCTCTGTTAAAACACTCTCTCTGTTACACAGACCCTCTGTATAAGACACTCAGTTATAACACACACACTCTCACAATGACGCTCAGTTAAACACTCTCAGTTATCACACTCTCTCTGTTACACTGACCATGACTATAAGACTTAGTTATAACACTCTCTCTGTTACACTGACCCTTAGCATAAGACACTCAGTTATGACACTCTCTCTGTCACACTGACCCTCAGTATAAGACTCTCTATTAAAACACTCTCTCTGTTACACTGACCCTCAGTATATGACTCTCATTTATATCACACACTCTCTCACAATGACGCTCAGTATAACACTATCAGTTATCACACTCTCTCTGTTACACTGACCCTCAGTATAAGACTCTCAGTTACAACACTCTCTCTGTTACACTGACTCTCAGTATAAGACCCTCAGTTATAACACTCTCTGTTACACTGACTTTCAGTATAAGACGCTCAGTTGCAACACACTCTCTCTCACACTGACCCTCAGTTTAAGACTGTCAATTTTAAAACTCTTTCTCTCAGACTGACCATCAGTAAAACTCTCACAGTTATAACACTCTCTGTTATACTGACCCTCAGTATAAGACTCTCAGTTATAACACTCACTCCCACGCACTGACACTCAGTATAAGACTCTCAGTTATAACACTCTCTCTCACATTGACCCTCAGTATAAGACACTCAGTTATAACACTCTCTCTGTTACACTGACCCTCAGTATAAGACGCTCAGTTATAACACTCTCTCTGTTACACTGACCCTCAGTATAAGACGCTCAGTTATAACACTCTCTCTGTTACACTGACCCTCAGTATAAGACTCTCAGTTATAACATTCACTGTTACAATGACCCTCAGTATAAGACTCTCAGTTATAACACTCTCACTGTTACACTGACCCTCAGTATAAGACTCTCAGTTATAACACTCTCCCTGTTACAGTCACCCTCAGTATTAGACTCTCAGTTATAACACCCTCGCTGTTACACTGACCCTCAGTATAAGACGCTCAGTTAAAACACTCTTTGTCTCACACTGACCCTCAGTATAAGGCACTCAGTTATAACACTCTCTCTGTTACACTGACCCTCAGTATACGACACTCAGTTGTAACACACTGTCTCTCACTCTGACCCTCACTATCAGGCTCTCAGTTATAACACTGTCTCAGATACACTGACCCTCATTATAAGACTCAGTTATAACACTCTCTCTCACATTGACCCTCAGCATAGGACTCTCAGTTATAACACTGACTCTGTTACACTCACCCTCAGTATAAGACTCTCAGTTATAACACACTCTCTCTCACAATGACCCTCAGTATAAGACTCTCAGTTATAATACTTTCTCTCACACACTGACCCTCAGTATAAGACGCTCAGTTATAACACTCTCTGTTACACTGACTCTCAGTATAGAACACTCAGTTATAACACTCTCACTGTTACAGTGACCCTCAGTATAAGACTCTCAGTCATAAAACTTTCGCTGTTACACTGACCCTCAGTATAAGACTCTCAGTTATAACACTCTCTGTCTCACACTGACCCTCAGTATAAGACGCTCAGTTATAACACTCTCTGTTACAATGACCCTCATTATAAGACTCTCAGTTATAACACTCTCACTGTTACAGTCACCCTCAGTATTTGACTCTCCGTTATAACACTCTCGCTGATACACTGACCCTCTGTATAAGACTCTCAGTTATAACACTCTCTGTTACACTGACTCTCAGTAAAAGACGCTCAGTTACAACACACTCTCTCTCACACTGACCCTCAGTTTAAGACTCTCAATTTTAACACTCTTTCTCTCAGACTGACCATCAGTAAAAGACTCGCAGTTATAACACTCTGTTATACTGACCCTCAGTATAAGACTGGCAGTTATAACACATCTCTCTCACACACTGACCCTCAGTATAAGACTCTCAGTTATAACACTCTATCTGTTACACTAACCATCAGTATAAGACTCTCAGTTATAACACTCACTCCCACACACTGACACTCAGTATAAGACTCTTAGTTATAACACTCTCTCTCACACTGACCCTCAGTATAAGACTCAGTTATAACTCTCTCTGTTACACTGACCCTCAGTACAAGTCTCCCAGTTATAACACTCTGTCTCACACACTGACCCTCAGTATAAGACTCTCAATTAAAACACTCTCTCTGTTACACTGACCCTCAGTATTAGACGCTCAGTTATAACACTCTCTCTGTTACACTGACCCTCAGTATAAGACTCTTAGTTATAACACTTTCACGGTTACACTGACCCTCAGTATAAGACTCTCAGTTTTAACACTCTCACTGTTACAGTCACCCTCAATATAAGACTCTCAGTTATAACACTCTCGCTGTTACAGGCACCCTCAGTATAAGACGCTCAGTTATAACACTCTCTGTCTCACACTGACCCTCAGTATAAGACGCTCAGTTATAACACTCTCTCTGTTACACTGACCCTCAGTATAAGACGCTCAGTTATAACACACTCTCTCTGACACTGACCCTCAGTATATGACACTCAGTTATAACACACTCTCTCTAACACTGACCCTCAGTATAAGACTCTCAGTTATAACACTGTCTCTGTTTCACAGACTCTCAGTAATAAGACTCTCTCTCTCACTCTGACCCTCAGTATAAGACTCAGTTATAACACTCTCTCTGTTACATTGACCCTCAGTATAAGACTCTCATTTATAACATTCTCTCTGTCACACTGAACGTCAGTATAAGACTCTCAGTTATAACACTCTCTCTGTTACACTGACCTCAGTATAAGACACTTAGTTATAACCCTCTCTCTCACACACTGATTCTCAATGTAAGACTCTCTGTTATAACACACTCTCGGTTACATTGACCCTCAGTATAAGACCTAGTTATCACACTATCTCTGTTACACTGACCCTCAGTATAAGACTCTCAGTTATAACATACTCTCTCTCACTCTGACCCTCAGTATCAGACTCTCAGTTATAACACTCTCTCTGTCACACTGACCCTCTCTCTAAGACTCAGTTATAACATTCTCTCTCACACACTGTCCCTCAGTATAAGACTCTCAGATATAACACTCTCGCTGTTACACTGACTCTCAGTATAAGATGCTCAGTTATAAAACACTCTTTCTGTTACACTGACCCTCAGTATAAGACTCTCAGTTTTAACACTCTCTCTGTTACACTGAACCTCAGTATAAGTCTCTCTGTTATATCACTCTATGTTACGCTGACCCTTAGTATAAGACTCTGTTATAACACGATCTCTCTCATACTGATCCTCAGTATAAGACACTCAGTTATAACACTCTCCCTGTTACACTGACCCTCAGTATAAGACATTCAATTATAACATTCTCTCTGTCACACTGAACGTCAGTATAAGACAAAAACAGAATTACCTGGAAAAACTCAGCAGGTCTGGCAGCATCGGCGGAGAAGAAAAGAGTTGATGTTTCGAGTCCTCATGACCTTCTGTCGAAGGGTCATGAGGACTCGAAACGTCAACTCTTTTCTTCTCCGCCGATGCTGCCAGACCTGCTGAGTTTTTCCAGGTAATTCTGTTTTTGTTTTGGATTTCCAGCATCCGCAGTTTTTTTGTTTTTATGTCAATATAAGACTCTCAGTCATAACACTCTCTCACACACTGAATCTCAGTGTAAGACTCTCAGTTATAACACACTCTCGGTTACATTGACCCTCAGTATAAGACCTAGTTATCACACTATCTCTGTTACTCTGACCCTCAGTATAAGACTCACAGTTATAACATACTCTCTCTCACTCTGACCCTCAGTATCAGATTCTCAGTTATAACACTCTCTCTGTCACACTGACCCTCTGTATAAGACTCAGTTATAACACTCTCTCACACACTGTCCCTCCGTATAAGACTCTCAGTTATAACACTCTCGCTGTTACACTGACCCTCAGTGTAAGATGCTCAGTTATAAAACACTCTTTCTGTTACACTGACCCTCAGTATAAGACTCTCAGTTTTAACACTCTCTCTGTTACACTGAACCTCAGTATAAGTCTCTCTGTTATATCACTCTATGTTACGCTGACCCTTAGTATAAGACTCTGTGATAACACGATCTCTCTCATACTGGTCCTCAGTATAAGACACTCAGTTATAACACTCTCCCTGTTACACTGACCCTCAGTATAAGACATTCAATTCTAACACTCTCTCTGTTACACTGACACTCAGTATAAGACTCTCATTTATAACATTCTCTCTGTCACACTGAACGTCAGTATAAGACAAAAACAGAATTACCTGGAAAAACTCAGCAGGTCTGGCAGCATCGGCGGAGAAGAAAAGAGTTGACGTTTCGAATCCTCATGACCTTCTGTCGAAGGGTCATGAGGACTCGAAACGTCAACTCTTTTCTTCTCCGCCGATGCTGCCAGACCTGCTGAGTTTTTCCAGGTAATTCTGTTTCTGTTTTGGATTTCCAGCATCCACAGTTTTTTTGTTTTTATGTCAGTATAAGACTCTCAGTCATAACACTCTCTCTCACACACTGAATCTCAGTGTAAGACTCTCAGTTATAACACACTCTCGGTTACATTGACCCTCAGTATAAGACCTAGTTATCACACTATCTCTGTTACTCTGACCCTCAGTATCAGACTCTCAGTTATAACACTCTCTCTGTCACACTGACCCTCTGTATAAGACTCAGTTATAACACACTCTCTCACACACTGTCCCTCCGTATAAGACTCTCAGTTATAACACTCTCGCTGTTACACTGACCCTCAGTGTAAGATGCTCAGTTATAAAACACTCTTTCTGTTACACTGACCCTCAGTATAAGACTCTCAGTTTTAACACTCTCTCTGTTACACTGAACCTCAGTAGAAGACTCTCTGTTATAACACTCTATGTTACACTGACCCTTAGTAAAAGACTCTGTTATAACACGCTCTCTCTCACACTGACCCTCAGTATAAGACACTCAGTTACAACACTCTCCCTGTTACACTGACCCTCAGTATAAGACATTCAATTATAACACTCTCTCTGTTACATTGACCCTCAGTATCAGACTATCAGTTATAACTCTCTCTCTCACACTGACCCTCAGAATAAGACTCTCAGTTATAACACTCTCTCTATTACACAGACCCTCAGTATAAGACGCTCAGTTATAACACTCGCTCTCTCACACTGACACTTAGTATAAGACTCTCATTTATAACACTCTCTCTGTCACAATGACCCTCTGTCTAAGACTCAGTTATAACACTCTCTCTCACACTGACCCTCAGTATAAGACTCAGTTATAACTCTCTCTCTGTTACACTGACCCTCAGTACATGTCTCCCAGTTATAACACTCTCTCTCATACACTGACCCTCAGTATAAGACTCTCAATTAAAACACTCTCTCTGTTACACTGACCCTCAGTATTAGACGCTCAGTTATAACAATCTCTCTGTTACACTGACCCTCAGTATAAGACTCTTAGTTATAACACTTTCACGGTTACACTGACCCTCAGTATAAGACTCTCTGTTATAACACTCTCCCTGTTACACTGACCCTCAGTATAAGACTCTCAGTTATAACAGTCTCTCTCACAATGACCCTCAGTAAAAGACACTCAGTTATAACACTCTCTCTGTTACACGGACTCTCAGTATAAGACGCTCAGTTGCAACACACTCTTTCTCACACTGACCCTCAGTTTAAGACTCTCAATTTTAACACTCTCTCTGTACACTGACCCTCAGTTTATATACTCAGTTATAAAACACTCTCTTACACACTTACCCTCAGTATAAGACTCTCAGTTATGACACTCTCTCTGTCACACTGACCCTCAGTATAAGACTCTCTGTTAAAACACTCTCTCTGTTACACAGACCCTCTGTATAAGACACTCAGTTATAACACACACACTCTCACAATGACGCTCAGTTAAACACTCTCAGTTATCACACTCTCTCTGTTACACTGACCATGACTATAAGACTTAGTTATAACACTCTCTCTGTTACACTGACCCTTAGCTTAAGACACTCAGTTATGACACTCTCTCTGTCACACTGACCCTCAGTATAAGACTCTCTATTAAAACACTCTCTCTGTTACACTGACCCTCAGTATATGACTCTCATTTATATCACACACTCTCTCACAATGACGCTCAGTATAACACTATCAGTTATCACACTCTCTCTGTTACACTGACCCTCAGTATAAGACTCTCAGTTACAACACTCTCTCTGTTACACTGACTCTCAGTATAAGACCCTCAGTTATAACACTCTCTGTTACACTGACTTTCAGTATAAGACGCTCAGTTGCAACACACTCTCTCTCACACTGACCCTCAGTTTAAGACTGTCAATTTTAAAACTCTTTCTCTCAGACTGACCATCAGTAAAACTCTCACAGTTATAACACTCTCTGTTATACTGACCCTCAGTATAAGACTCTCAGTTATAACACTCACTCCCACGCACTGACACTCAGTATAAGACTCTCAGTTATAACACTCTCTCTCACATTGACCCTCAGTATAAGACACTCAGTTATAACACTCTCTCTGTTACACTGACCCTCAGTATAAGACGCTCAGTTATAACACTCTCTCTGTTACACTGACCCTCAGTATAAGACGCTCAGTTATAACACTCTCTCTGTTACACTGACCCTCAGTATAAGACTCTCAGTTATAACATTCACTGTTACAATGACCCTCAGTATAAGACTCTCAGTTATAACACTCTCTCTGTTACACTGACCCTCAGTATAAGACTCTCAGTTATAACATTCACTGTTACACTGACCCTCAGTATAAGACTCTCAGTTATAACACTCTCCCTGTTACAGTCACCCTCAGTATAAGACTCTCAGTTATAACACTCTCGCTGTTACACTGACCCTCAGTATAAGACGCTCAGTTAAAACACTCTTTGTCTCACACTGACCCTCAGTATAAGGCACTCAGTTATAACACTCTCTCTGTTACACTGACCCTCAGTATACGACACTCAGTTATAACACACTGTCTCTCACTCTGACCCTCACTATCAGGCTCTCAGTTATAACACTGTCTCAGATACACTGACCCTCATTATAAGACTCAGTTATAACACTCTCTCTCACATTGACCCTCAGCATAGGACTCTCAGTTATAACACTGACTCTGTTACACTCACCCTCAGTATAAGACTCTCAGTTATAACACACTCTCTCTCACAATGACCCTCAGTATAAGACTCTCAGTTATAATACTTTCTCTCACACACTGACCCTCAGTATAAGACGCTCAGTTATAACACTCTCTGTTACACTGACTCTCAGTATAGAACACTCAGTTATAACACTCTCACTGTTACAGTGACCCTCAGTATAAGACTCTCAGTCATAAAACTTTCGCTGTTACACTGACCCTCAGTATAAGACTCTCAGTTATAACACTCTCTGTCTCACACTGACCCTCAGTATAAGACGCTCAGTTATAACACTCTCTGTTACAATGACCCTCATTATAAGACTCTCAGTTATAACACTCTCACTGTTACAGTCACCCTCAGTATTTGACTCTCCGTTATAACACTCTCGCTGATACACTGACCCTCTGTATAAGACTCTCAGTTATAACACTCTCTGTTACACTGACTCTCAGTAAAAGACGCTCAGTTACAACACACTCTCTCTCACACTGACCCTCAGTTTAAGACTCTCAATTTTAACACTCTTTCTCTCAGACTGACCATCAGTAAAAGACTCGCAGTTATAACACTCTGTTATACTGACCCTCAGTATAAGACTGGCAGTTATAACACATCTCTCTCACACACTGACCCTCAGTATAAGACTCTCAGTTATAACACTCTATCTGTTACACTAACCATCAGTATAAGACTCTCAGTTATAACACTCACTCCCACACACTGACAGTCAGTATAAGACTCTTAGTTATAACACTCTCTCTCACACTGACCCTCAGTATAAGACTCAGTTATAACTCTCTCTGTTACACTGACCCTCAGTACAAGTCTCCCAGTTATAACACTCTGTCTCACACACTGACCCTCAGTATAAGACTCTCAATTAAAACACTCTCTCTGTTACACTGACCCTCAGTATAAGACTCTTAGTTATAACACTTTCACGGTTACACTGACCCTCAGTATAAGACTCTCAGTCATAAAACTCTCGCTGTTACACTGACCCTCAGTATAAGACTCTCAGTTATAACACTCTCTGTCTCACACTGACCCTCAGTATAAGACGCTCAGTTATAACACTCTCTGTTACAATGACCCTCATTATAAGATTCTCAGTTATAACACTCTCGCTGTTACAGTCACCCTCAGTATTTGACTCTCCGTTATAACACTCTCGCTGATACACTGACCCTCTGTATAAGACTCTCAGTTATAACACTCTCTGTTACACTGACTCTCAGTAAAAGACGCTCAGTTACAACACACTCTCTCTCACACTGACCCTCAGTTTAAGACTCTCAATTTTAACACTCTTTCTCTCAGACTGACCATCAGTAAAAGACTCGCAGTTATAACACTCTGTTATACTGACCCTCAGTATAAGACTGGCAGTTATAACACATCTCTCTCACACACTGACCCTCAGTATAAGACTCTCAGTTATAACACTCTATCTGTTACACTAACCATCAGTATAAGACTCTCAGTTATAACACTCACTCCCACACACTGACACTCAGTATAAGACTCTTAGTTATAACACTCTCTCTCACACTGACCCTCAGTATAAGACTCAGTTATAACTCTCTCTGTTACACTGACCCTCAGTACAAGTCTCCCAGTTATAACACTCTGTCTCACACACTGACCCTCAGTATAAGACTCTCAATTAAAACACTCTCTCTGTTACACTGACCCTCAGTATTAGACGCTCAGTTATAACACTCTCTCTGTTACACTGACCCTCAGTATAAGACTCTTAGTTATAACACTTTCACGGTTACACTGACCCTCAGTATAAGACTCTCAGTTTTAACACTCTCACTGTTACAGTCACCCTCAATATAAGACTCTCAGTTATAACACTCTCGCTGTTACAGGCACCCTCAGTATAAGACGCTCAGTTATAACACTCTCTGTCTCACACTGACCCTCAGTATAAGACGCTCAGTTATAACACTCTCTCTGTTACACTGACCCTCAGTATAAGACGCTCAGTTATAACACACTCTCTCTGACACTGACCCTCAGTATATGACACTCAGTTATAACACACTCTCTCTAACACTGACCCTCAGTATAAGACTCTCAGTTATAACACTGTCTCTGTTTCACAGACTCTCAGTAATAAGACTCTCTCTCTCACTCTGACCCTCAGTATAAGACTCAGTTATAACACTCTCTCTGTTACATTGACCCTCAGTATAAGACTCTCATTTATAACATTCTCTCTGTCACACTGAACGTCAGTATAAGACTCTCAGTTATAACACTCTCTCTGTTACACTGACCTCAGTATAAGACACTTAGTTATAACCCTCTCTCTCACACACTGATTCTCAATGTAAGACTCTCTGTTATAACACACTCTCGGTTACATTGACCCTCAGTATAAGACCTAGTTATCACACTATCTCTGTTACACTGACCCTCAGTATAAGACTCTCAGTTATAACATACTCTCTCTCACTCTGACCCTCAGTATCAGACTCTCAGTTATAACACTCTCTCTGTCACACTGACCCTCTCTCTAAGACTCAGTTATAACATTCTCTCTCACACACTGTCCCTCAGTATAAGACTCTCAGATATAACACTCTCGCTGTTACACTGACTCTCAGTATAAGATGCTCAGTTATAAAACACTCTTTCTGTTACACTGACCCTCAGTATAAGACTCTCAGTTTTAACACTCTCTCTGTTACACTGAACCTCAGTATAAGTCTCTCTGTTATATCACTCTATGTTACGCTGACCCTTAGTATAAGACTCTGTTATAACACGATCTCTCTCATACTGATCCTCAGTATAAGACACTCAGTTATAACACTCTCCCTGTTACACTGACCCTCAGTATAAGACATTCAATTATAACATTCTCTCTGTCACACTGAACGTCAGTATAAGACAAAAACAGAATTACCTGGAAAAACTCAGCAGGTCTGGCAGCATCGGCGGAGAAGAAAAGAGTTGATGTTTCGAGTCCTCATGACCTTCTGTCGAAGGGTCATGAGGACTCGAAACGTCAACTCTTTTCTTCTCCGCCGATGCTGCCAGACCTGCTGAGTTTTTCCAGGTAATTCTGTTTTTGTTTTGGATTTCCAGCATCCGCAGTTTTTTTGTTTTTATGTCAATATAAGACTCTCAGTCATAACACTCTCTCACACACTGAATCTCAGTGTAAGACTCTCAGTTATAACACACTCTCGGTTACATTGACCCTCAGTATAAGACCTAGTTATCACACTATCTCTGTTACTCTGACCCTCAGTATAAGACTCACAGTTATAACATACTCTCTCTCACTCTGACCCTCAGTATCAGATTCTCAGTTATAACACTCTCTCTGTCACACTGACCCTCTGTATAAGACTCAGTTATAACACTCTCTCACACACTGTCCCTCCGTATAAGACTCTCAGTTATAACACTCTCGCTGTTACACTGACCCTCAGTATAAGATGCTCAGTTATAAAACACTCTTTCTGTTACACTGACCCTCAGTATAAGACTCTCAGTTTTAACACTCTCTCTGTTACACTGAACCTCAGTATAAGTCTCTCTGTTATATCACTCTATGTTACGCTGACCCTTAGTATAAGACTCTGTGATAACACGATCTCTCTCATACTGGTCCTCAGTATAAGACACTCAGTTATAACACTCTCCCTGTTACACTGACCCTCAGTATAAGACATTCAATTATAACACTCTCTCTGTTACACTGACACTCAGTATAAGACTCTCATTTATAACATTCTCTCTGTCACACTGAACGTCAGTATAAGACAAAAACAGAATTACCTGGAAAAACTCAGCAGGTCTGGCAGCATCGGCGGAGAAGAAAAGAGTTGACGTTTCGAGTCCTCATGACCCTTCGACAGAAGGTCATGAGGACTCGAAACATCAACTCTTTTCTTCTCCGCCGATGCTGCCAGACCTGCTGAGTTTTTCCAGGTAATTCTGTTTCTGTTTTGGATTTCCAGCATCCGCAGTTTTTTTGTTTTTATGTCAATATAAGACTCTCAGTCATAACACTCTCTCACACACTGAATCTCAGTGTAAGACTCTCAGTTATAACACACTCTCGGTTACATTGACCCTCAGTATAAGACCTAGTTATCACACTATCTCTGTTACTCTGACCCTCAGTATAAGACTCACAGTTATAACATACTCTCTCTCACTCTGACCCTCAGTATCAGATTCTCAGTTATAACACTCTCTCTGTCACACTGACCCTCTGTATAAGACTCAGTTATAACACTCTCTCACACACTGTCCCTCCGTATAAGACTCTCAGTTATAACACTCTCGCTGTTACACTGACCCTCAGTGTAAGATGCTCAGTTATAAAACACTCTTTCTGTTACACTGACCCTCAGTATAAGACTCTCAGTTTTAACACTCTCTCTGTTACACTGAACCTCAGTAGAAGACTCTCTGTTATCACACTCTATGTTACACTGACCCTTAGTAAAAGACTCTGTTATAACACGCTCTCTCTCACACTGACCCTCAGTATAAGACACTCAGTTATAACACTCTCCCTGTTACACTGACCCTCAGTATAAGACATTCAATTATAACACTCTCTCTGTTACATTGACCCTCAGTATCAGACTATCAGTTATAACTCTCTCTCTCTCACACTGACCCTCTGAATAAGACTCTCAGTTATAACAATCTCTCTCACAATGACCCTCAGTAAAAGACACTCAGTTATAACACTCTCTCTGTTACACAGACCCTCAGTATAAGACGCTCAGTTATAACACTCGCTCTCTCACACTGACACTTAGTATAAGACTCTCAGTTATAACACTCTCACTGTTACAGTCACCCTCAGTATTTGACTCTCCGTTATAACACTCTCGCTGATACACTGACCCTCTGTATAAGACTCTCAGTTATAACACTCTCTGTTACACTGACTGTCAGTAAAAGACGCTCAGTTACAACACACTCTCTCTCACACTGACCCTCAGTTTAAGACTCTCAATTTTAACACTCTTTCTCTCAGACTGACCATCAGTAAAAGACTCGCAGTTATAACACTCTCTGTTATACTGACCCTCAGTATAAGACTGGCAGTTATAACACATCTCTCTCACACACTGACCCTCAGTATAAGACTCTCAGTTATAACATTCTCTCTGTTACACTGACCCTCAGTATAAGACTCTCAGTTATAACACTCTATCTGTTACACTAACCATCAGTATAAGACTCTCAGTTATAACACTCACTCCCACACACTGACACTCAGTATAAGACTCTCAGTTATAACACTCTCTCTCACACTGACCCTCAGTATAAGACTCAGTTATAACTCTCTCTCTGTTACACTGACCCTCAGTACAAGTCTCCCAGTTATAACACTCTCTCTCACACACTGACCCTCAGTATAAGACTCTCAATTAAAACACTCTCTCTGTTACACTGACCCTCAGTATTAGACGCTCAGTTATAACACTCTCTCTGTTACACTGACCCTCAGTATAAGACTCTTAGTTATAACACTTTCACGGTTACACTGACCCTCAGTATAAGACTCTCAGTTTTAACACTCTCACTGTTACAGTCACCCTCAGTATAAGACTCTCAGTTATAACACTCTCGCTGTTACAGTCACCCTCAGTATAAGACGCTCAGTTATAACACTCTCTGTCTCACACTGACCCTCAGTATAAGACGCTCAGTTATAACACTCTCTCTGTTACACTGACCCTCAGTATAAGACGCTCAGTTATAACACACTCTCTCTGACACTGACCCTCAGTATAAGACTCTCAGTTATAACACACTCTCTCTAACACTGACCCTCAGTATAAGACTCTCAGTTATAACACTGTCTCTGTTTCACAGACTCTCAGTAATAAGACTCTCTCTCTCACTCTGACCCTCAGTATAAGACTCAGTTATAACACTCTCTCTGTTACACTGACCCTCAGTATAAGACACTTAGTTATAACCCTCTCTCTCACACACTGATTCTCAGTGTAAGACTTTCTGTTATAACACACTCTCGGTTACATTGACCCCCAGTATAAGACCTAGTTATCACACTATCTCTGTTACACTGACCCTCAGTATAAGACTCTCAGTTATAACATACTCTCTCTCACTCTGACCCTCAGTATCAGACTCTCAGTTATAACACTCTCTCTGTCACACTGACCCTCTGTCTAAGACTCAGTTATAACACTCTCTCTCACACACTGTCCCTCAGTATAAGACTCTCAGTTATAACACTCTCGCTGTTACACTAGACCCTCAGTGTAAGATGCTCAGTTATAAGACACTCTTTCTGTTACACTGACCCTCAGTATAAGACTCTCAGTTTTAACACTCTCTCTGTTACACTGAACCTCAGTAGAAGACTCTCTGTTATAACACTCTATGTTACACTGACCCTTAGTAAAAGACTCTGTTATAACACGCTCTCTCTCACACTGACCCTCAGTATAAGACACTCAGTTATAACACTCTCCCTGTTACACTGACCCTCAGTATAAGACATTCAATTATAACACTCTCTCTGTTACATTGACCCTCAGTATCAGACTATCAGTTATAACTCTCTCTCTCTCACACTGACCCTCAGAATAAGACTCTCAGTTATAACAATCTCTCTCGCAATGACCCTCAGTAAAAGACACTCAGTTATAACACTCTCTCTGTTACACAGACCCTCAGTATAAGACGCTCAGTTATAACACTCGCTCTCTCACACTGACACTTGGTATAAGACTCTCAGTTATAACACTCTCAGTGTTACAGTCACCCTCAGTATTTGACTCTCCGTTATAACATTCTCGCTGATACACTGACCCTCTGTATAAGACTCTCAGTTATAACACTCTCTGTTACACTGACTCTCAGTAAAAGACGCTCAGTTACAACACACTCTCTCTCACACTGACCCTCAGTATAAGACTCAGTTATAACTCTCTCTCTGTTACACTGACCCTCAGTACAAGTCTCCCAGTTATAACACTCTCTCTCACACACTGACCCTCAGTATAAGACTCTCAATTAAAACACTCTCTCTGTTACACTGACCCTCAGTATTAGACGCTCAGTTATAACACTCTCTCTGTTACACTGACCCTCAGTATAAGACTCTTAGTTATAACACTTTCACGGTTACACTGACCCTCAGTATAAGACTCTCAGTTTTAACACTCTCACTGTTACAGTCACCCTCAGTATAAGACTCTCAGTTATAACACTCTCGCTGTTACAGTCACCCTCAGTATAAGACGCTCAGTTATAACACTCTCCCTGTTACACTGACCCTCAGTATAAGACATTCAATTATTACACTCTCTCTGTTACATTGACCCTCAGTATCAGACTATCAGTTATAACTCTCTCTCTCACACTGACCCTCAGAATAGGACTCTCAGTTATAACAGTCTCTCTCACACTGACCCTCAGTATAAGACTCTTAGTTATAACACTTTCACGGTTACACTGACCCTCAGTATAAGACTCTCAGTTTTAACACTCTCACTGTTACAGTCACCCTCAGTATAAGACTCTCAGTTATAACACTCTAGCTGTTACAGTCACCCTCAGTATAAGACGCTCAGTTATAACACTCTCTGTCTCACACTGACCCTCAGTATAAGACGCTCAGTTATAACACTCTCTCTGTTACACTGACCCTCAGTATAAGACGCTCAGTTATAACACACTCTCTCTGACACTGACCCTCAGTATAAGACTCTCAGTTATAACACACTCTCTCTAACACTGACCCTCAGTATAAGACTCTCAGTTATAACACTGTCTCTGTTTCACAGACTCTCAGTAATAAGACTCTCTCTCTCACTCTGACCCTCAGTATAAGACTCAGTTATAACACTCTGTTACACTGACCCTCAGTATAAGACTCTCATTTATAACATTCTCTCTGTCACACTGAACGTCACTATAAGACTCTCAGTTATAACACTCTCTCTGTTACACTGACCTCAGTATAAGACACTTAGTTATAACCCTCTCTCTCACACACTGATTCTCAGTGTAAGACTCTCTGTTATAACACACTCTCGGTTACATTGACCCTCAGTATAAGACCTAGTTATCACACTATCTCTGTTACACTGACCCTCAGTATAAGACTCTCAGTTATAACATACTCTCTCTCACTCTGACCCTCAGTATCAGACTCTCAGTTATAACACTCTCTCTGTCACACTGACCCTCTGTCTAAGACTCAGTCATAACACACTGTCCCTCAGTATAAGACTCTCAGTTATAACACTCTCGCTGTTACACTGACCCTCAGTGTAAGATGCTCAGTTATAAGACACTCTTTCTGTTACACTGACCCTCAGTATAAGACTCTCAGTTTTAACACTCTCTCTGTTACACTGAACCTCAGTAGAAGACTCTCTGTTATAACACTCTATGTTACACTGACCCTTAGTAAAAGACTCTGTTATAACACGCTCTCTCTCACACTGACCCTCAGTATAAGACACTCAGTTATAACACTCTCCCTGTTACACTGACCCTCAGTATAAGACATTCAATTATAACACTCTCTCTGTTACATTGACCCTCAGTATCAGACTATCAGTTATAACTCTCTCTCTCTCACACTGACCCTCAGAATAAGACTCTCAGTTATAACAATCTCTCTCACAATGTCCCTCAGTAAAAGACACTCAGTTATAACACTCTCTCTGTTACACAGACCCTCAGTATAAGACGCTCAGTTATAACACTCGCTCTCTCACACTGACACTTGGTATAAGACTCTCAGTTATAACACTCTCAGTGTTACAGTCACCCTCAATATTTGACTCTCCGTTATAACACTCTCGCTGATACACTGACCCTCTGTATAAGACTCTCAGTTATAACACTCTCTGTTACACTGACTCTCAGTAAAAGACGCTCAGTTACAACACACTCTCTCTCACACTGACCCTCAGTTTAAGACTCTCAATTTTAACACTCTTTCTCTCAGACTGACCATCAGTAAAAGACTCGCAGTTATAACAGTCTCTGTTATACTGACCCTCAGTATAAGACTGGCAGTTATAACACATCTCTCTCACACACTGACCCTCAGTATAAGACTCTCAATTAAAACACTCTCTCTGTTACACTGACCCTCAGTATTAGACGCTCAGTTATAACACTCTCTCTGTTACACTGACCCTCAGTATAAGACTCTTAGTTATAACACTTTCACGGTTACACTGACCCTCAGTATAAGACTCTCAGTTTTAACACTCTCACTGTTACAGTCACCCTCAGTATAAGACTCTCAGTTATAACACTCTCGCTGTTACAGTCACCCTCAGTATAAGACGCTCAGTTATAACACTCTCCCTGTTACACTGACCCTCAGTATAAGACATTCAATTATTACACTCTCTCTGTTACATTGACCCTCAGTATCAGACTATCAGTTATAACTCTCTCTCTCACACTGACCCTCAGAATAGGACTCTCAGTTATAACAGTCTCTCTCACAATGACCCTCAGTAAAAGACACTCAGTTATAACACTCTCTCTATTACACAGACCCTCAGTATAAGACGCTCAGTTATAACACTCGCTCTCTCACGCTGACACTTAGTATAAGACTCTCATTTATAACACTCTGTCACAATGACCCTCTGTCTAAGACTCAGTTATAACACTCTCTCTCACACTGACCCTCAGTATAAGACTCAGTTATAACTCTCTCTCTGTTACACTGACCCTCAGTACAAGTCTCCCAGTTATAACACTCTCTCTCACACACTGACCCTCAGTATAAGACTCTCAATTAAAACACTCTCTCTGTTACACTGACCCTCAGTATTAGACGCTCAGTTATAACACTCTCTCTGTTACACTGACCCTCAGTATAAGACTCTTAGTTATAACACTTTCATGGTTACACTGACCCTCAGTATAAGACTCTCAGTTTTAACACTCTCACTGTTACAGTCACCCTCAGTATAAGACGCTCAGTTATAACACTCTCTGTCTCACACTGACCCTCAGTATAAGATGCTCAGTTATAACACTCTCTCTGTTACACTGACCCTCAGTATAAGACGCTCAGTTATAACACACTCTCTCTGACACTGACCCTCAGTATAAGACTCTCAGTTATAACACACTCTCTCTAACACTGACCCTCAGTATAAGACTCTCAGTTATAACACTGTCTCTGTTTCACAGACTCTCAGTAATAAGACTCTCTCTCTCACTCTGACCCTCAGTATAAGACTCAGTTATAACACTCTCTCTGTTACACTGACCCTCAGTATAAGACTCTCATTTATAACATTCTCTCTGTCACACTGAACGTCAGTATAAGACTCTCAGTTATAACACTCTCTCTGTTACACTGACCTCAGTATAAGACACTTAGTTATAACCCTCTCTCTCACACACTGATTCTCAGTGTAAGACTCTCTGTTATAACACACTCTCGGTTACATTGACCCTCAGTATAAGACCTAGTTATCACACTATCTCTGTTACACTGACCCTCAGTATAAGACTCTCAGTTATAACATACTCTCTCTCACTCTGACCCTCAGTATCAGACTCTCAGCTATAACACTCTCTCTGTCACACTGACCCTCTGTCTAAGACTCAGTTATAACACTCTCTCTCACACACTGTCCCTCAGTATAAGACTCTCAGTTATAACACTCTCGCTGTTACACTGACTCTCAGTATAAGATGCTCAGTTATAAAACACTCTTTCTGTTACACTGACCCTCAGTATAAGACTCTCAGTTTTAACACTCTCTCTGTTACACTGAACCTCAGTATAAGTCTCTCTGTTATATCACTCTATGTTACGCTGACCCTTAGTATAAGACTCTGTGATAACACGATCTCTCTCATACTGGTCCTCAGTATAAGACACTCAGTTATAACACTCTCCCTGTTACACTGACCCTCAGTATAAGACATTCAATTATAACACTCTCTCTGTTACACTGACACTCAGTATAAGACTCTCATTTATAACATTCTCTCTGTCACACTGAACGTCAGTATAAGACAAAAACAGAATTACCTGGAAAAACTCAGCAGGTCTGGCAGCATCGGCGGAGAAGAAAAGAGTTGACGTTTCGAATCCTCATGACCTTCTGTCGAAGGGTCATGAGGACTCGAAACGTCAACTCTTTTCTTCTCCGCCGATGCTGCCAGACCTGCTGAGTTTTTCCAGGTAATTCTGTTTCTGTTTTGGATTTCCAGCATCCACAGTTTTTTTGTTTTTATGTCAGTATAAGACTCTCAGTCATAACACTCTCTCTCACACACTGAATCTCAGTGTGAGACTCTCAGTTATAACACACTCTCGGTTACATTGACCCTCAGTATAAGACCTAGTTATCACACTATCTCTGTTACTCTGACCCTCAGTATCAGACTCTCAGTTATAACACTCTCTCTGTCACACTGACCCTCTGTATAAGACTCAGTTATAACACACTCTCTCACACACTGTCCCTCCGTATAAGACTCTCAGTTATAACACTCTCGCTGTTACACTGACCCTCAGTGTAAGATGCTCAGTTATAAAACACTCTTTCAGTTACACTGACCCTCAGTATAAGACTCTCAGTTTTAACACTCTCTCTGTTACACTGAACCTCAGTAGAAGACTCTCTGTTATAACACTCTATGTTACACTGACCCTTAGTAAAAGACTCTGTTATAACACGCTCTCTCTCACACTGACCCTCAGTATAAGACACTCAGTTACAACACTCTCCCTGTTACACTGACCCTCAGTATAAGACATTCAATTATAACACTCTCTCTGTTACATTGACCCTCAGTATCAGACTATCAGTTATAACTCTCTCTCTCTCACACTGACCCTCAGAATAAGACTCTCAGTTATAACAGTCTCTCTCACAATGACCCTCAGTAAAAGACACTCAGTTATAACACTCTCTCTATTACACAGACCCTCAGTATAAGACGCTCAGTTATAACACTCGCTCTCTCACACTGACACTTAGTATAAGACTCTCATTTATAACACTCTCTCTGTCACAATGACCCTCTGTCTAAGACTCAGTTATAACACTCTCTCTCACACTGACCCTCAGTATAAGACTCAGTTATAACTCTCTCTCTGTTACACTGACCCTCAGTACAAGTCTCCCAGTTATAACACTCTCTCTCATACACTGACCCTCAGTATAAGACTCTCAATTAAAACACTCTCTCTGTTACACTGACCCTCAGTATTAGACGCTCAGTTATAACAATCTCTCTGTTACACTGACCCTCAGTATAAGACTCTTAGTTATAACACTTTCACGGTTACACTGACCCTCAGTATAAGACTCTCTGTTATAACACTCTCCCTGTTACACTGACCCTCAGTATAAGACTCTCAGTTATAACAGTCTCTCTCACAATGACCCTCAGTAAAAGACACTCAGTTATAACACTCTCTCTGTTACACGGACTCTCAGTATAAGACGCTCAGTTGCAACACACTCTTTCTCACACTGACCCTCAGTTTAAGACTCTCAATTTTAACACTCTCTCTGTACACTGACCCTCAGTTTATATACTCAGTTATAAAACACTCTCTTACACACTTACCCTCAGTATAAGACTCTCAGTTATGACACTCTCTCTGTCACACTGACCCTCAGTATAAGACTCTCTGTTAAAACACTCTCTCTGTTACACAGACCCTCTGTATAAGACACTCAGTTATAACACACACACTCTCACAATGACGCTCAGTTAAACACTCTCAGTTATCACACTCTCTCTGTTACACTGACCATGACTATAAGACTTAGTTATAACACTCTCTATGTTACACTGACCCTTAGCATAAGACACTCAGTTATGACACTCTCTCTGTCACACTGACCCTCAGTATAAGACTCTCTATTAAAACACTCTCTCTGTTACACTGACCCTCAGTATATGACTCTCATTTATATCACACACTCTCTCACAATGACGCTCAGTATAACACTATCAGTTATCACACTCTCTCTGTTACACTGACCCTCAGTATAAGACTCTCAGTTACAACACTCTCTCTGTTACATTGACTCTCAGTATAAGACCCTCAGTTATAACACTCTCTGTTACACTGACTTTCAGTATAAGACGCTCAGTTGCAACACACTCTCTCTCACACTGACCCTCAGTTTAAGACTGTCAATTTTAAAACTCTTTCTCTCAGACTGACCATCAGTAAAACTCTCACAGTTATAACACTCTCTGTTATACTGACCCTCAGTATAAGACTCTCAGTTATAACACTCACTCCCACGCACTGACACTCAGTATAAGACTCTCAGTTATAACACTCTCTCTCACATTGACCCTCAGTATAAGACACTCAGTTATAACACTCTCTCTGTTACACTGACCCTCAGTATAAGACGCTCAGTTATAACACTCTCTCTGTTACACTGACCCTCAGTATAAGACTCTCAGTTATAACATTCACTGTTACAATGACCCTCAGTATAAGACTCTCAGTTATAACACTCTCACTGTTACACTGACCCTCAGTATAAGACTCTCAGTTATAACACTCTCCCTGTTACAGTCACCCTCAGTATTAGACTCTCAGTTATCACACTCTCGCTGTTACACTGACCCTCAGTATAAGACGCTCAGTTAAAACACTCTTTGTCTCACACTGACCCTCAGTATAAGGCACTCAGTTATAACACTCTCTCTGTTACACTGACCCTCAGTATACGACACTCAGTTATAACACACTGTCTCTCACTCTGACCCTCACTATCAGGCTCTCAGTTATAACACTGTCTCAGATACACTGACCCTCATTATAAGACTCAGTTATAACACTCTCTCTCACATTGACCCTCAGCATAGGACTCTCAGTTATAACACTGACTCTGTTACACTCACCCTCAGTATAAGACTCTCAGTTATAACACACTCTCTCTCACAATGACCCTCAGTATAAGACTCTCAGTTATAATACTTTCTCTCACACACTGACCCTCAGTATAAGACGCTCAGTTATAACACTCTCTGTTACACTGACTCTCAGTATAGGACACTCAGTTATAACACTCTCACTGTTACAGTGACCCTCAGTATAAGACTCTCAGTCATAAAACTCTCGCTGTTACACTGACCCTCAGTATAAGACTCTCAGTTATAACACTCTCTGTCTCACACTGACCCTCAGTATAAGACGCTCAGTTATAACACTCTCTGTTACAATGACCCTCATTATAAGACTCTCAGTTATAACACTCTCACTGTTACAGTCACCCTCAGTATTTGACTCTCCGTTATAACACTCTCGCTGATACACTGACCCTCTGTATAAGACTCTCAGTTATAACACTCTCTGTTACACTGACTCTCAGTAAAAGACGCTCAGTTACAACACACTCTCTCTCACACTGACCCTCAGTTTAAGACTCTCAATTTTAACACTCTTTCTCTCAGACTGACCATCAGTAAAAGACTCGCAGTTATAACACTCTGTTATACTGACCCTCAGTATAAGACTGGCAGTTATAACACATCTCTCTCACACACTGACCCTCAGTATAAGACTCTCAGTTATAACACTCTATCTGTTACACTAACCATCAGTATAAGACTCTCAGTTATAACACTCACTCCCACACACTGACACTCAGTATAAGACTCTTAGTTATAACACTCTCTCTCACACTGACCCTCAGTATAAGACTCAGTTATAACTCTCTCTGTTACACTGACCCTCAGTACAAGTCTCCCAGTTATAACACTCTGTCTCACACACTGACCCTCAGTATAAGACTCTCAATTAAAACACTCTGTTACACTGACCCTCAGTATTAGACGCTCAGTTATAACACTCTCTCTGTTACACTGACCCTCAGTATAAGACTCTTAGTTATAACACTTTCACGGTTACACTGACCCTCAGTATAAGACTCTCAGTTTTAACACTCTCACTGTTACAGTCACCCTCAATATAAGACTCTCAGTTATAACACTCTCGCTGTTACAGGCACCCTCAGTATAAGACGCTCAGTTATAACACTCTCTGTCTCACACTGACCCTCAGTATAAGACGCTCTGTTATAACACTCTCTCTGTTACACTGACCCTCAGTATAAGACGCTCAGTTATAACACACTCTCTCTGACACTGACCCACAGTATATGACACTCAGTTATAACACACTCTCTCTAACACTGACCCTCAGTATAAGACTCTCAGTTATAACACTGTCTCTGTTTCACAGACTCTCAGTAATAAGACTCTCTCTCTCACTCTGACCCTCAGTATAAGACTCAGTTATAACACTCTCTCTGTTACATTGACCCTCAGTATAAGACTCTCATTTATAACATTCTCTCTGTCACACTGAACGTCAGTATAAGACTCTCAGTTATAACACTCTCTCTGTTACACTGACCTCAGTATAAGACACTTAGTTATAACCCTCTCTTTCACACACTGATTCTCAGTGTAAGACTCTCTGTTATAACACACTCTCGGTTACATTGACCCTCAGTATAAGACCTAGTTATCACACTATCTCTGTTACACTGACCCTCAGTATAAGACTCTCAGTTATAACATTCTCTCACTCTGACCCTCAGTATCAGACTCTCAGTTATAACACTCTCTCTGTCACACTGACCCTCTCTCTAAGACTCAGTTATAACATTCTCTCTCACACACTGTCCCTCAGTATAAGACTCTCAGTTATAACACTCTCGCTGTTACACTGACTCTCAGTATAAGATGCTCAGTTATAAAACACTCTTTCTGTTACACTGACCCTCAGTATAAGACTCTCAGTTTTAACACTCTCTCTGTTACACTGAACCTCAGTATATGTCTCTCTGTTATATCACTCTATGTTACGCTGACCCTTAGTATAAGACTCTGTTATAACACGATCTCTCTCATACTGATCCTCAGTATAAGACACTCAGTTATAACACTCTCCCTGTTACACTGACCCTCAGTATAAGACATTCAATTATAACATTCTCTCTGTTACACTGAACGTCAGTATAAGACAAAAACAGAATTACCTGGAAAAACTCAGCAGGTCTGGCAGCATCGGCGGAGAAGAAAAGAGTTGATGTTTCGAGTCCTCATGACCTTCTGTCGAAGGGTCATGAGGACTCGAAACGTCAACTCTTTTCTTCTCCGCCGATGCTGCCAGACCTGCTGAGTTTTTCCAGGTAATTCTGTTTTTGTTTTGGATTTCCAGCATCCGCAGTTTTTTTGTTTTTATGTCAATATAAGACTCTCAGTCATAACACTCTCTCACACACTGAATCTCAGTGTAAGACTCTCAGTTATAACACTCTCGGTTACATTGACCCTCAGTATAAGACCTAGTTATCACACTATCTCTGTTACTCTGACCCTCAGTATAAGACTCACAGTTATAACATACTCTCTCTCACTCTGACCCTCAGTATCAGATTCTCAGTTATAACACTCTCTCTGTCACACTGACCCTCTGTATAAGACTCAGTTATAACACTCTCTCACACACTGTCCCTCCGTATAAGACTCTCAGTTATAACACTCTTGCTGTTACACTGACCCTCAGTGTAAGATGCTCAGTTATAAAACACTCTTTCTGTTACACTGACCCTCAGTATAAGACTCTCAGTTTTAACACTCTCTCTGTTACACTGAACCTCAGTAGAAGACTCTCTGTTATCACACTCTATGTTACACTGACCCTTAGTAAAAGACTCTGTTATAACACGCTCTCTCTCACACTGACCCTCAGTATAAGACACTCAGTTATAACACTCTCCCTGTTACACTGACCCTCAGTATAAGACATTCAATTATAACACTCTCTCTGTTACATTGACCCTCAGTATCAGACTATCAGTTATAACTCTCTCTCTCTCACACTGACCCTCAGAATAAGACTCTCAGTTATAACAATCTCTCTCACAATGACCCTCAGTAAAAGACACTCAGTTATAACACTCTCTCTGTTACACAGACCCTCAGTATAAGACGCTCAGTTATAACACTCACTCTCTCACACTGACACTTAGTATAAGACTCTCAGTTATAACACTCTCACTGTTACAGTCACCCTCAGTATTTGACTCACCGTTATAACACTCTCGCTGATACACTGACCCTCTGTAGAAGACTCTCAGTTATAACACTCTCTGTTACACTGACTCTCAGTAAAAGACGCTCAGTTACAACACACTCTCTCTCACACTGACCCTCAGTTTAAGACTCTCAATTTTAACACTCTTTCTCTCAGACTGACCATCAGTAAAAGACTCGCAGTTATAACACTCTCTGTTATACTGACCCTCAGTATAAGACTGGCAGTTATAACACATCTCTCCCACACACTGACCCTCAGTATAAGACTCTCAGTTATAACATTCTCTCTGTTACACTGACCCTCAGTATAAGACTCTCAGTTATAACACTCACTCCCACACACTGACACTCAGTATAAGACTCTCAGTTATAACACTCTCTCTCACACTGACCCTCAGTATAAGACTCAGTTATAACTCTCTCTCTGTTACACTGACCCTCAGTACAAGTCTCCCAGTCATAACACTCTCTCTCACACATTGAACCTCAGTATAAGACTCTCAATTAAAACACTCTCTCTGTTACACTGACCCTCAGTATTAGACGCTCAGTTATAACACTCTCTCTGTTACCCTGACCCTCAGTATAAGACTCTTAGTTATAACACTTTCACGGTTACACTGACCCTCAGTATAAGACTCTCAGTTTTAACACTCTCACTGTTACAGTCACCCTCAGTATAAGACTCTCAGTTATAACACTCTCGCTGTTACAGTCACCCTCAGTATAAGACGCTCAGTTATAACACTCTCTGTCTCACACTGACCCTCAGTATAAGACGCTCAGTTATAACACTCTCTCTGTTAAACTGACCCTCAGTATAAGACGCTCAGTTATAACACACTCTCTCTGACACTGACCCTCAGTATAAGACTCTCAGTTATAACACACTCTCTCTAACACTGACCCTCAGTATAAGACTCTCAGTTATATCACTGTCTCTGTTTCACAGACTCTCAGTTTCGAGTCCTCATAACACTCTCACTGTTACACTGACCCTCAGTATAAGACTCTCCGTTATAAAACTCTCACTGTTACAGTCACCCTCAGTATAAGACGCTCAGTTATAACACTCTCTGTCTCACACTGACCCTCAGTATAAGACTCTCAGTTATAACACTCTCTCTGTTACACTTACCCTCAGAGTAAGACGCTCAGTTAAAACACACTCTCTCTGACTCTGACCCTCAGTATAATACTCTCAGTTATAACACTCTCTCTCTCACACTGACCCTCAGTATAAGACACAGTTATAACACTCTCTCTGTTACACTGACCCTCAGTTTGAGACTGCCAGTTTTCACACACTCTCTTACACACTGATCCTCAGTATAAGACTCTCAGTTATAACACTCTCTCTCTCACACTGACCCTCAGTATAACACTCTCAGTTATAACACTGTCTCTGTTACACTCACCCTCAGTATAAGACTCACAGTTATAACACTGTCTCTGTTACACTGAACCTCAGTGTAAGACTCTGCTATAACACTCTAACTTTTACAATGACCCTCAGTATAAGACTCTCAGTTATAACACTCACTCTCACACTGACCCTCAGTATAAGACTCTCAGTTATATCACTCTCGCTGTTACACTGACCCTCAGTATAAGACGCTCAGTTATGACACTCTCTGTTACACTGACCCTCAGTAAAAGACACTCAGTTATAACACTCTCTGTTACACTGACCCTCAGTAAAAGACACTCAGTTATAACACTCTCTCTCTCAGACTGATCCTCAGTATAAGATGCTCAGTTATCACACTCTCTCTGTTACACTGACCCTCAGTATAAGACTCTCACTTTTAGCACTCTCTCTGTTACACTGAATCTCAGTATATGACTCTCTGTTATAATACTCTGTTACACTGACCCTCACTAAAAGACTCTCAGTTTTATCACTCTCTCTCTCACACTGACCCTCAATATAAGACTCATTTATAACACTCTCTCTGTTACACTGACCCTCAGTATACGACACTCAGTCATAACACACTGTCTCTCACTCTGACCCTCACTATCAGGCTCTCAGTTATAACACTGTCTCAGATACACTGACCCTCATTATAAGACTCTCAGTTATAACACTGTCTCTGTTTCACAGACTCTCAGTAATAAGACTCTCTCTCTCACTCTGACCCTCAGTATAAGACTCAGTTATAACACTCTGTCTGTTACACTGACCCTCAGTAAAAGACTCCCAGTTATAACACACTCTCTCTCACATTGACCCTCAGCATAAGACTCTCAGTTATAACACTGACTCTGGTACACTCACCCTCAGTATAAGACTCTCAGTTATAACACTCTCTCTCTCACAATGACCCTCAGTATAAAACTCTCAGTTATAACACTCTCACTGTTACAGTCACCCTCAGTATTAGACTCTCAGTTATAACACTCTCGCTGTTACACTGACCCTCAGTATAAGACGCTCAGTTATAACACTCTTTGTCTCACACTGACCCTCAGTTTAAGACTCTCAATTTTAACACTCTTTCTCTCAGACTGACCATCAGTAAAAGACTCGCAGTTATAACACTCACTCTCACTCACTGACACTCAGTATAAGACTCTCAGTTATAACATCCTCTCTGTTACACTGACCCTCAGTATAAGACGCTCAGTTATAACACTCTCTCTGTTACACTGACCCTCAGTATAAGACTCTCAGTTATAACACTCTCACTGTTACAATGACCCTCAGTATAAGACTCTCAGTTATAACACTCTCACTGTTACACTGACCCTCAGTATAAGACGCTCAGTTATGACACTCTCTGTTACACTGACCCTCAGTATAAGACTCTCAGTTTTAACACTCTCTCTGTTACACTGAACCTCAGTATAAGTCTCTCTGTTATATCACTCTATGTTACGCTGACCCTTAGTATAAGACTCTGTGATAACACGATCTCTCTCATACTGGACCTCAGTATAAGACACTCAGTTATAACACTCTCCCTGTTACACTGACCCTCAGTATAAGACATTCAATTATAACACTCTCTCTGTTACACTGACACTCAGTATAAGACTCTCATTTATAACATTCTCTCTGTCACACTGAACGTCAGTATAAGACAAAAACAGAATTACCTGGAAAAACTCAGCAGATCTGGCAGCATCGGCGGAGAAGAAAAGAGTTGACGTTTCGAATCCTCATGACCTTCTGTCGAAGGGTCATGAGGACTCGAAACGTCAACTCTTTTCTTCTCCGCCGATGCTGCCAGACCTGCTGAGTTTTTCCAGGTAATTCTGTTTCTGTTTTGGATTTCCAGCATCCGCAGTTTTTTTGTTTTTATGTCAGTATAAGACTCTCAGTCATAACACTCTCTCTCACACACAATCTCAGTGTAAGACTCTCAGTTATAACACACTCTCGGTTACATTGACCCTCAGTATAAGACCTAGTTATCACACTATCTCTGTTACTCTGACCCTCAGTATCAGACTCTCAGTTATAACACTCTCTCTGTCACACTGACCCTCTGTATAAGACTCAGTTATAACACACTCTCTCACACACTGTCCCTCCGTATAAGACTCTCAGTTATAACACTCTCGCTGTTACACTGACCCTCAGTGTAAGATGCTCAGTTATAAAACACTCTTTCTGTTACACTGACCCTCAGTATAAGATTCTCAGTTTTAACACTCTCTCTGTTACACTGAACCTCAGTAGAAGACTCTCTGTTATAACACTCTATGTTACACTGACCCTTAGTAAAAGACTCTGTTATAACACGCTCTCTCTCACACTGACCCTCAGTATAAGACACTCAGTTACAACACTCTCCCTGTTACACTGACCCTCAGTATAAGACATTCAATTATAACACTCTCTCTTTTACATTGACCCTCAGTATCAGACTATCAGTTATAACTCTCTCTCTCACACTGACCCTCAGAATAAGACTCTCAGTTATAACAGTCTCTCTCACAATGACCCTCAGTAAAAGACACTCAGTTATAACACTCTCTCTATTACACAGACCCTCAGTATAAGACGCTCAGTTATAACACTCGCTCTCTCACACTGACACGTAGTATAAGCCTCTCATTTATAACACTCTCTCTGTCACAATGACCCTCTGTCTAAGACTCAGTTATAACACTCTCTCTCACACACTGTCCCTCCGTATAAGACTCTCAGTTATAACACTCTTGCTGTTACACTGACCCTCAGTGTAAGATGCTCAGTTATAAAACACTCTTTCTGTTACACTGACCCTCAGTATAAGACTCTCAGTTTTAACACTCTCTCTGTTACACTGAACCTCAGTAGAAGACTCTCTGTTATCACACTCTATGTTACACTGACCCTTAGTAAAAGACTCTGTTATAACACGCTCTCTCTCACACTGACCCTCAGTATAAGACACTCAGTTATAACACTCTCCCTGTTACACTGACCCTCAGTATAAGACATTCAATTATAACACTCTCTCTGTTACATTGACCCTCAGTATCAGACTATCAGTTATAACTCTCTCTCTCTCACACTGACCCTCAGAATAAGACTCTCAGTTATAACAATCTCTCTCACAATGACCCTCAGTAAAAGACACTCAGTTATAACACTCTCTCTGTTACACAGACCCTCAGTATAAGACGCTCAGTTATAACACTCACTCTCTCACACTGACACTTAGTATAAGACTCTCAGTTATAACACTCTCACTGTTACAGTCACCCTCAGTATTTGACTCACCGTTATAACACTCTCGCTGATACACTGACCCTCTGTAGAAGACTCTCAGTTATAACACTCTCTGTTACACTGACTCTCAGTAAAAGACGCTCAGTTACAACACACTCTCTCTCACACTGACCCTCAGTTTAAGACTCTCAATTTTAACACTCTTTCTCTCAGACTGACCATCAGTAAAAGACTCGCAGTTATAACACTCTCTGTTATACTGACCCTCAGTATAAGACTGGCAGTTATAACACATCTCTCCCACACACTGACCCTCAGTATAAGACTCTCAGTTATAACATTCTCTCTGTTACACTGACCCTCAGTATAAGACTCTCAGTTATAACACTCACTCCCACACACTGACACTCAGTATAAGACTCTCAGTTATAACACTCTCTCTCACACTGACCCTCAGTATAAGACTCAGTTATAACTCTCTCTCTGTTACACTGACCCTCAGTACAAGTCTCCCAGTCATAACACTCTCTCTCACACATTGAACCTCAGTATAAGACTCTCAATTAAAACACTCTCTCTGTTACACTGACCCTCAGTATTAGACGCTCAGTTATAACACTCTCTCTGTTACCCTGACCCTCAGTATAAGACTCTTAGTTATAACACTTTCACGGTTACACTGACCCTCAGTATAAGACTCTCAGTTTTAACACTCTCACTGTTACAGTCACCCTCAGTATAAGACTCTCAGTTATAACACTCTCGCTGTTACAGTCACCCTCAGTATAAGACGCTCAGTTATAACACTCTCTGTCTCACACTGACCCTCAGTATAAGACGCTCAGTTATAACACTCTCTCTGTTAAACTGACCCTCAGTATAAGACGCTCAGTTATAACACACTCTCTCTGACACTGACCCTCAGTATAAGACTCTCAGTTATAACACACTCTCTCTAACACTGACCCTCAGTATAAGACTCTCAGTTATATCACTGTCTCTGTTTCACAGACTCTCAGTTTCGAGTCCTCATAACACTCTCACTGTTACACTGACCCTCAGTATAAGACTCTCCGTTATAAAACTCTCACTGTTACAGTCACCCTCAGTATAAGACGCTCAGTTATAACACTCTCTGTCTCACACTGACCCTCAGTATAAGACTCTCAGTTATAACACTCTCTCTGTTACACTTACCCTCAGAGTAAGACGCTCAGTTAAAACACACTCTCTCTGACTCTGACCCTCAGTATAATACTCTCAGTTATAACACTCTCTCTCTCACACTGACCCTCAGTATAAGACACAGTTATAACACTCTCTCTGTTACACTGACCCTCAGTTTGAGACTGCCAGTTTTCACACACTCTCTTACACACTGATCCTCAGTATAAGACTCTCAGTTATAACACTCTCTCTCTCACACTGACCCTCAGTATAACACTCTCAGTTATAACACTGTCTCTGTTACACTCACCCTCAGTATAAGACTCACAGTTATAACACTGTCTCTGTTACACTGAACCTCAGTGTAAGACTCTGCTATAACACTCTAACTTTTACAATGACCCTCAGTATAAGACTCTCAGTTATAACACTCACTCTCACACTGACCCTCAGTATAAGACTCTCAGTTATATCACTCTCGCTGTTACACTGACCCTCAGTATAAGACGCTCAGTTATGACACTCTCTGTTACACTGACCCTCAGTAAAAGACACTCAGTTATAACACTCTCTGTTACACTGACCCTCAGTAAAAGACACTCAGTTATAACACTCTCTCTCTCAGACTGATCCTCAGTATAAGATGCTCAGTTATCACACTCTCTCTGTTACACTGACCCTCAGTATAAGACTCTCACTTTTAGCACTCTCTCTGTTACACTGAATCTCAGTATATGACTCTCTGTTATAATACTCTGTTACACTGACCCTCACTAAAAGACTCTCAGTTTTATCACTCTCTCTCTCACACTGACCCTCAATATAAGACTCATTTATAACACTCTCTCTGTTACACTGACCCTCAGTATACGACACTCAGTCATAACACACTGTCTCTCACTCTGACCCTCACTATCAGGCTCTCAGTTATAACACTGTCTCAGATACACTGACCCTCATTATAAGACTCTCAGTTATAACACTGTCTCTGTTTCACAGACTCTCAGTAATAAGACTCTCTCTCTCACTCTGACCCTCAGTATAAGACTCAGTTATAACACTCTGTCTGTTACACTGACCCTCAGTAAAAGACTCCCAGTTATAACACACTCTCTCTCACATTGACCCTCAGCATAAGACTCTCAGTTATAACACTGACTCTGGTACACTCACCCTCAGTATAAGACTCTCAGTTATAACACTCTCTCTCTCACAATGACCCTCAGTATAAAACTCTCAGTTATAACACTCTCACTGTTACAGTCACCCTCAGTATTAGACTCTCAGTTATAACACTCTCGCTGTTACACTGACCCTCAGTATAAGACGCTCAGTTATAACACTCTTTGTCTCACACTGACCCTCAGTTTAAGACTCTCAATTTTAACACTCTTTCTCTCAGACTGACCATCAGTAAAAGACTCGCAGTTATAACACTCACTCTCACTCACTGACACTCAGTATAAGACTCTCAGTTATAACATCCTCTCTGTTACACTGACCCTCAGTATAAGACGCTCAGTTATAACACTCTCTCTGTTACACTGACCCTCAGTATAAGACTCTCAGTTATAACACTCTCACTGTTACAATGACCCTCAGTATAAGACTCTCAGTTATAACACTCTCACTGTTACACTGACCCTCAGTATAAGACGCTCAGTTATGACACTCTCTGTTACACTGACCCTCAGTATAAGACTCTCAGTTTTAACACTCTCTCTGTTACACTGAACCTCAGTATAAGTCTCTCTGTTATATCACTCTATGTTACGCTGACCCTTAGTATAAGACTCTGTGATAACACGATCTCTCTCATACTGGACCTCAGTATAAGACACTCAGTTATAACACTCTCCCTGTTACACTGACCCTCAGTATAAGACATTCAATTATAACACTCTCTCTGTTACACTGACACTCAGTATAAGACTCTCATTTATAACATTCTCTCTGTCACACTGAACGTCAGTATAAGACAAAAACAGAATTACCTGGAAAAACTCAGCAGATCTGGCAGCATCGGCGGAGAAGAAAAGAGTTGACGTTTCGAATCCTCATGACCTTCTGTCGAAGGGTCATGAGGACTCGAAACGTCAACTCTTTTCTTCTCCGCCGATGCTGCCAGACCTGCTGAGTTTTTCCAGGTAATTCTGTTTCTGTTTTGGATTTCCAGCATCCGCAGTTTTTTTGTTTTTATGTCAGTATAAGACTCTCAGTCATAACACTCTCTCTCACACACAATCTCAGTGTAAGACTCTCAGTTATAACACACTCTCGGTTACATTGACCCTCAGTATAAGACCTAGTTATCACACTATCTCTGTTACTCTGACCCTCAGTATCAGACTCTCAGTTATAACACTCTCTCTGTCACACTGACCCTCTGTATAAGACTCAGTTATAACACACTCTCTCACACACTGTCCCTCCGTATAAGACTCTCAGTTATAACACTCTCGCTGTTACACTGACCCTCAGTGTAAGATGCTCAGTTATAAAACACTCTTTCTGTTACACTGACCCTCAGTATAAGATTCTCAGTTTTAACACTCTCTCTGTTACACTGAACCTCAGTAGAAGACTCTCTGTTATAACACTCTATGTTACACTGACCCTTAGTAAAAGACTCTGTTATAACACGCTCTCTCTCACACTGACCCTCAGTATAAGACACTCAGTTACAACACTCTCCCTGTTACACTGACCCTCAGTATAAGACATTCAATTATAACACTCTCTCTTTTACATTGACCCTCAGTATCAGACTATCAGTTATAACTCTCTCTCTCACACTGACCCTCAGAATAAGACTCTCAGTTATAACAGTCTCTCTCACAATGACCCTCAGTAAAAGACACTCAGTTATAACACTCTCTCTATTACACAGACCCTCAGTATAAGACGCTCAGTTATAACACTCGCTCTCTCACACTGACACGTAGTATAAGCCTCTCATTTATAACACTCTCTCTGTCACAATGACCCTCTGTCTAAGACTCAGTTATAACACTCTCTCTCACACACTGTCCCTCAGTATAAGACCCTCAGTTATAACACTCTCGCTGTTACACTGTCTCTCAGTATAAGATGCTCAGTTATAAAACACTCTTTCTGTTACACTGACCCTCAGTATAAGACTCTCAGTTTTAACACTCTCTCTGTTACACTGAACCTCAGTATAAGTCTCTCTGTTATATCACTCTATGATACGCTGACCCTTAGTATAAGACTCTGTTATAACACGATCTCTCTCATACTGATCCTCAGTATAAGACACTCAGTTATAACACTCTCCCTGTTACACTGACCCTCAGTATAAGACATTCAATTATAACATTCTCTCTGTCACACTGACCCTCTGTATAAGACTCAGTTATAACACACTCTCTCACACACTGTCCCTCCGTATAAGACTCTCAGTTTGAACACTCTCTCTGTTACACAGACCCTCAGTATAAGACGCTCAGTTATAACACTCGCTCTCTCACACTGACCCTCTGTATAAGACTCTCAGTTATAACACTCTCTGTTACACTGACTCTCAGTAAAAGACGCTCAGTTACAACACACTCTCTCTCACACTGACCCTCAGTTTAAGACTCTCAATTTTAACACTCTTTCTCTCAGACTGACCATCAGTAAAAGACTCGCAGTTATAACACTCTCTGTTATACTGACCCTCAGTATAAGACTGGCAGTTATAACACATCTCTCTCACACACTGACCCTCAGTATAAGACTCTCAGTTATAACATTCTCTCTGTTACACTGACCCTCAGTATAAGACTCTCAGTTATAACACTCTATCTGTTACACGAACCATCAGTATAAGACTCTCAGTTATAACACTCACTCCCACACACTGACACTCAGTATAAGACTCTCAGTTATAACACTCTCTCTCACACTGACCCTCAGTATAAGACTCAGTTATAACTCTCTCTGTTACACTGACCCTCAGTACAAGTCTCCCAGTTATAACACTCTCTCTCACACACTGACCCTCAGTATAAGACTCTCAATTAAAACACTCTCTCTGTTACACTGACCCTCAGTATTAGACGCTCAGTTATAACACTCTCTCTGTTACACTGACCCTCAGTATAAGACTCTTAGTTATAACACTTTCACGGTTACACTGACCCTCAGTATAAGACTCTCAGTTTTAACACTCTCCCTGTTACAGTCACCCTCAGTATAAGACTCTCAGTTATAACACTCTCGCTGTTACAATCACCCTCAGTATAAGACGCTCAGTTATAACACTCTCTGTCTCACACTGACCCTCAGTATAAGACGCTCAGTTATAACACTCTCTCTGTTACACTGACCCTCAGTATAAGACGCTCAGTTATAACACACTCTCTCTGACACTGACCCTCAGTATAAGACTCAGTTATAACACACTCTCTCTAACACTGACCCTCAGTATAAGACTCTCAGTTATAACACTGTCTCTGTTTCACAGACTCTCAGTTTCGAGTCCTCATAACACTCTCTCTGTTACACTGACCCTCAGTATGAGACTCTCAGTTATAAAACTCTCACTGTTACAGTCACCCTCAGTATAAGACGCTCAGTTATAACACTCTCTGTCTCACACTGACCCTCAGTATAAGACTCTCAGTTATAACACTCTCTCTGTTACACTTACCCTCAGAGTAAGACGCTCAGTTAAAACACACTCTCTCTGACTCTGACCCTCAGTATAAAACGCTCAGTTATAACACGCTCTGTTACACTGACCCTCAGGATAATACTCTCAGTTATAACACTCTCTCTCTCACACTGACCCTCAGTATAAGACACAGTTATAACACTCTCTCTGTTACACTGACCCTCAGTTTGAGACTGCCAGTTTTCACACACTCTCTTACACACTGATCCTCAGTATAAGACTCTCAGTTATAACGCTCTCTCTCTCACACTGACCCTCAGTATAACACTCTCAGTTATAACACTGTCTCTGTTACACTCACCCTCAGTATAAGACTCACAGATATAACACTGTCTCTGTTACACTGAACCTCAGTGTAAGACTCTGCTATAACACTCTAACTTTTACAATGACCCTCAGTATAAGACTCTCAGTTATAACACTCTCACTGTTACAGTCACCCTCAGTATTAGACTCTCAGTTATAACACTCACTCTCACACTGACCCTCAGTATAAGACTCTCAGTTATATCACTCTCGCTGTTACACTGACCCTCAGTATAAGACGCTCAGTTATGACACTCTCTGTTACACTGACCCTCAGTAAAAGACACTCAGTTATAACACTCTCTGTTACACTGACCCTCAGTAAAAGACACTCAGTTATAACACTCTCTCTCAGACTGATCCTCAGTATAAGATGCTCAGTTATCACACTCTCTCTGTTACACTGACCCTCAGTATAAGACTCTCACTTTTAGCACTCTCTCTGTTACACTGAATCTCAGTATATGACTCTCTGTTATAATACTCTGTTACACTGACCCTCACTAAAAGACTCTCAGTTTTATCACTCTCTCTCTCACACTGACCCTCAATATAAGACTCATTTATAACACTCTCTCTGTTACACTGACCCTCAGTATACGACACTCAGTCATAACACACTGTCTCTCACTCTGACCCTCACTATCAGGCTCTCAGTTATAACACTGTCTCAGATACCCTGACCCTCATTATAAGACTCTCAGTTATAACACTCTCTCTCACATTGACCCTCAGCATAAGACTCTCAGTTATAACACTGACTCTGGTACACTCACCCTCAGTATAAGACTCTCAGTTATAACACTCTCTCTCTCACAATGACCCTCAGTATAAAACTCTCAGTTATAACACTCTCTCTCACACACTGACCCTCAGTATAAGACACTCAGTTATAACACTCTCACTGTTACAGTGACCCTCAGTATAAGACTCTGTCAGAAAATTCTCGCTGTTACAATGACCCTCAGTATACGACTCTCAGTTATAACACCCTCTGTCTCACACTGACCCTCAGTATAAGACGCTCAGTTATAACACTCTCTGTTAAACTGACTCTCAGTATAAGACGCTCAGTTACAACACAGTCTCTCTCACACTGACCCTCAGTTTAAGACTCTCAATTTTAACACTCTTTCTCTCAGACTGACCTTCAGTAAAAGACTCGCAGTTATAACACTCACTCTCACTCACTGACACTCAGTATAAGACTCTCAGTTATAACACCCTCTCTGTTACACTGACCCTCAGTATAAGACGCTCAGTTATAACACTCTCTCTGTTACACTGACCCTCAGTATAAGACTCAGTTATAACACTCTCTCTGTTTCACTAACCCTCAGTATAAGACTCTTCAGTTATAACACTCTCTCTGTTACACTGACCCTCAGTATAAGATAATCAGTTATTAAACACTCTCTCTGTTTAACTGTCCCTCAGTATAGGACTCTCACTTTTCACACTATCTCTGTTACACTGAACCTCAGTATATGACTCTCTGTTATAACACTCTGTTACACTGACCCTCACTAAAAGACTCTCAGTTTTATCACTCTCTCTCTCACACTAATGCTCAGTATAAGACTCAGTTATAACACTCTCTCTGTTACACTGACCCTCAGTATAAGACACTCAGTTATATCACTCTCCCTGTTACTCTGACCCTCAGTTTAAGACACTCAGTTATAACACACTGTTTCTCACACTGACCATCACTATCAGGCTCTCAGTTATAATACGGTCTCAGATACACTGACCCTCAGTAGAAGACTCTCAGTTATAACACGCTCTCTGTTACACTAACCATCAGTATAAGACTCTCAGTTATAATACTGTCTCTGTTATACTGACCCTCAGTATAAGACTCTCAGTTATAACACTGTCTCTCTCACACTGACCCCTAGTATAAGACGCTCCGTTATAACACTCTCTCTCTCACACTGACCCTCAGTATAAGACGCTCAGTTATAACACTCTCTCTGTTACACTGACCCTCAGTATAAGACTCTCAGTTATAGCACTGTCTCTCTCACACTGACCCTTAGTATAAGACGCTCCGTTATAACACTCTCTCTCTCACACTGACCCTCAGTATAAGACGCTCAGTTATAACACTCTCTCTGTTACACTGACCCTCAGTATAAGACTCTCAGTTATAACACTCTCTCTGTTACACTCACCCTTGGTATAAGACTCACAGTTATAACACTCTCTCTGTTACACTGACCCTCAGTATAAGACTCTCAGTTATAACACTCTCTCTTTTACACTCACCCTGAGTATAAGACTCACAGTTATAATACTCTCTCTGTTACACTGAACCTCAGTATAAGACTCAGTTATCACACTCTCTCTGTTACACGGACCCTCATTATAAGACTCTCTGTTATAACACTCACTCTCACAATGCCCCTCATTATAAGACACTCAGTTATAACACTTTCTCTCACACTTACCCTCCGCATAAGACAATCAATTATAACACTCTCTCTGTTACACTGACCCTCAGTATAAGACTCTCAGTTATAAAACTCTCACTGTTACAGTCACCCTCAGTATAAGACGCTCAGTTATAACACTCTCTGTCTCACACTGACCCTCAGTATAAGACTCTCAGTTATAACACTCTCTCTGTTACACTTACCCTCAGAGTAAGACGCTCAGTAGAGAGACAGTGCTATAACTGAGAGTCTTATACTGAGGGTCAGTGTAACAGAGAGAGTGTTATAACTGAGCGTCTTATACTGAGGGTCAGTGTGAGAGAGAGAGTGTTATAACGGAGCGTCTTATACTAAGGGTCAGTGTGAGAGAGACAGTGTTATAACTGAGAGTCTTATACTGAGGGTGACTGTAACAGTGAGAGTGTTATAACTGAGAGTTTTATACTGAGGGTCATTGTGAGAGAGAGAGTGTTATAACACTCTTTGTCTCACACTGACCCTCAATTTAAGACTCTCAATTTTAACACTCTTTCTCTCAGACTGACCATCAGTAAAAGACTCGCAGTTATAACACTCACTCTCACTCACTGACACTCAGTATAAGACTCTCAGTTATAACACCCTCTCTGTTACACTGACCCTCAGTATAAGACGCTCAGTTATAACACTCTCTCTGTTACACTGACCCTCAGTATAAGACTCTCAGTTATAACACTCTCACTGTTACAATGACCCTCAGTATAAGACTCTCAGTTATAACACTCTCACTGTTACACTGACCCTCAGTATAAGACTCTCACTTTTAGCACTCTCTCTCTCACACTGACCCTCAATATAAGACTCATTTATAACACTCTCTCTGTTACACTGACCCTCAGTATACGACACTCAGTCATAACACACTGTCTCTCACTCTGACCCTCACTATCAGGCTCTCAGTTATAACACTGTCTCAGATACACTGACCCTCATTATAAGACTCTCAGTTATAACACTCTCTCTCACATTGACCCTCAGCATAAGACTCTCAGTTATAACACTGACTCTGGTACACTCACCCTCAGTATAAGACTCTCAGTTATAACACTCTCTCTCTCACAATGACCCTCAGTATAAAACTCTCAGTTATAACACTCTCTCTCACACACTGACCCTCAGTATAAGACGCTCAGTTATAACACTCTCTGTTAAACTGACTCTCAGTATAAGACGCTCAGTTACAACACAGTCTCTCTCACACTGACCCTCAGTTTAAGACTCTCAATTTTAACACTCTTTCTCTCAGACTGACCTTCAGTAAAAGACTCGCAGTTATAACACTCACTCTCACTCACTGACACTCAGTATAAGACTCTCAGTTATAACACCCTCTCTGTTACACTGACCCTCAGTATAAGACGCTCAGTTATAACACTCTCTCTGTTACACTGACCCTCAGTATAAGACGCTCAGTTATAACACTCTCCGTTACACTGACCCTCAGTATAAGACGCTCAGTTATAACACTCTCCGTTACACTGACCCTCAGTATAAGACACTCAGTTATAACACTCTCTCTCTCAGACTGATCCTCAGTATAAGACTCTCAGTTATAACACTCTCTCTGTCACACTGACCCTCAGTATAAGACTCAGTTATAACACTCTCTCTGTTTCACTAACCCTCAGTATAAGACTCTTCAGTTATAACACTCTCTCTGTTACACTGACCCTCAGTATAAGATAATCAGTTATTAAACACTCTCTCTGTTTAACTGTCCCTCAGTATAGGACTCTCACTTTTCACACTATCTCTGTTACACTGAACCTCAGTATATGACTCTCTGTTATAACACTCTGTTACACTGACCCTCACTAAAAGACTCTCAGTTTTATCACTCTCTCTCTCACACTGATGCTCAGTATAAGACTCAGTTATAACACTCTCTCTGTTACACTGACCCTCAGTATAAGACACTCAGTTATATCACTCTCCCTGTTACTCTGACCCTCAGTTTAAGACACTCAGTTATAACACACTGTTTCTCACACTGACCATCACTATCAGGCTCTCAGTTATAATACGGTCTCAGATACACTGACCCTCAGTAGAAGACTCTCAGTTATAACACGCTCTCTGTTACACTAACCATCAGTATAAGACTCTCAGTTATAATACTGTCTCTGTTATACAGACCCTCAGTATAAGACTCTCAGTTATAACACTGTCTCTCTCACACTGACCCTTAGTATAAGATGCTCCGTTATAACACTCTGTCTCTCACACTGACCCTCAGTATAAGACGCTCAGTTATAACACTCTCTCTGTTACACTGACCCTCAGTATAAGACTCTCAGTTATAACACTCTCTCTGTTACACTCACCCTTGGTATAAGACTCACAGTTATAACACTCTCTCTGTTACACTGACCCTCAGTAAAAGACACTCAGTTATAACACTCTCTCTCTCAGACTGATCCTCAGTATAAGATGCTCAGTTATCACACTCTCTCTGTTACACTGACCCTCAGTATAAGACTCTCACTTTTAGCACTCTCTCTGTTACACTTAATCTCAGTATATGACTCTCTGTTATAATACTCTGTTACACTGACCCTCACTAAAAGACTCTCAGTTTTATCACTCTCTCTCTCACACTGACCCTCAATATAAGACTCATTTATAACACTCTCTCTGTACACTGACCCTCAGTATACGACACTCAGTCATAACACACTGTCTCTCACTCTGACCCTCACTATCAGGCTCTCAGTTATAACACTGTCTCAGATACACTGACCCTCATTATAAGACTCTCAGTTATAACACTCTCTCTCACATTGACCCTCAGCATAAGACTCTCAGTTATAACACTGACTCTGGTACACTCACCCTCAGTATAAGACTCTCAGTTATAACACTCTCTCTCGCACACTGACCCTCAGTATAAAACTCTCAGTTATAACACTCTCTCTCACACACTGACCCTCAGTATAAGACACTCAGTTATAACACTCTCACTGTTACAGTGACCCTCAGTATAAGACTCTGTCAGAAAATTCTCGCTGTTACACTGACCCTCAGTATAAGACTCTCAGTTATAACACCCTCTGTCTCACACTGACCCTCAGTATAAGACGCTCAGTTATAACACTCTCTGTTAAACTGACTCTCAGTATAAGACGCTCAGTTACAACACAGTCTCTCTCACACTGACCCTCAGTTTAAGACTCTCAATTTTAACACTCTTTCTCTCAGACTGACCTTCAGTAAAAGACTCGCAGTTATAACACTCACTCTCACTCACTGACACTCAGTATAAGACTCTCAGTTATAATACCCTCTCTGTTACACTGACCCTCAGTATAAGACGCTCAGTTATAACACTCTCTCTGTTACACTGACCCTCAGTATAAGACTCTCAGTTATAATACTGTCTCTGTTATACAGACCCTCAGTATAAGACTCTCAGTTATAACACTGTCTCTCTCACACTGACCCTTAGTATAAGATGCTCCGTTATAACACTCTCTCTCTCACACTGACCCTCAGTATAAGACGCTCAGTTATAACACTCTCTCTGTTACACTGACCCTCAGTATAAGACTCTCAGTTATAACACTCTCTCTGTTACACTCACCCTTGGTATAAGACTCACAGTTATAACACTCTCTCTGTTACACTGACCCTCAATAAAAGACACTCAGTTATAACACTCTCTCTCTCAGACTGATCCTCAGTATAAGATGCTCAGTTATCACACTCTCTCTGTTACACTGACCCTCAGTATAAGACTCTCACTTTTAGCACTCTCTCTGTTACACTGAATCTCAGTATATGACTCTCTGTTATAATACTCTGTTGCACTGACCCTCACTAAAAGACTCTCAGTTTTATCACTCTCTCTCTCACACTGACCCTCAATATAAGACTCATTTATAACACTCTCTCTGTACACTGACCCTCAGTATACGACACTCAGTCATAACACACTGTCTCTCACTCTGACCCTCACTATCAGGCTCTCAGTTATAACACTGTCTCAGATACACTGACCCTCATTATAAGACTCTCAGTTATAACACTCTCTCTCACATTGACCCTCAGCATAAGACTCTCAGTTATAACACTGACTCTGGTACACTCACCCTCAGTATAAGACTCTCAGTTATAACACTCTCTCTCGCACACTGACCCTCAGTATAAAACTCTCAGTTATAACACTCTCTCTCACACACTGACCCTCAGTATAAGACACTCAGTTATAACACTCTCACTGTTACAGTGACCCTTAGTATAAGACTCTGTCAGAAAATTCTCGCTGTTACACTGACCCTCAGTATAAGACTCTCAGTTATAACACCCTCTGTCTCACACTGACCCTCAGTATAAGACGCTCAGTTATAACACTCTCTGTTAAACTGACTCTCAGTATAAGACGCTCAGTTACAACACAGTCTCTCTCACACTGACCCTCAGTTTAAGACTCTCAATTTTAACACTCTTTCTCTCAGACTGACCTTCAGTAAAAGACTCGCAGTTATAACACTCACTCTCACTCACTGACACTCAGTATAAGACTCTCAGTTATAATACCCTCTCTGTTACACTGACCCTCAGTATAAGACGCTCAGTTATAACACTCTCTCTGTTACACTGACCCTCAGTATAAGACGCTCAGTTATAACACTCTCCGTTACACTGACCCTCAGTATAAGACACTCAGTTATAACACTCTCTCTCTCAGACTGATCCTCAGTATAAGACTCTCAGTTATAACACTCTCTCTGTCACACTGACCCTCAGTATAAGACTCAGTTATAACACTCTCTCTGTTTCACTAACCCTCAGTATAAGACTCTTCAGTTATAACACTCTCTCTGTTACACTGACCCTCAGTATAAGATAATCAGTTATTAAACACTCTCTCTGTTTAACTGTCCCTCAGTATAGGACTCTCACTTTTCACACTATCTCTGTTACACTGAACCTCAGTATATGACTCTCTGTTATAACACTCTGTTACACTGACCCTCACTAAAAGACTCTCAGTTTTATCACTCTCTCTCTCACACTGATGCTCAGTATAAGACTCAGTTATAACGCTCTCTCTGTTACACTGATCCTCAGTATAAGACACTCAGTTATATCACTCTCCCTGTTACTCTGACCCTCAGTTTAAGACACTCAGTTATACCTCACTGTTTCTCACACTGACCATCACTATCAGGCTCTCAGTTATAATACGGTCTCAGATACACTGACCCTCAGTAGAAGACTCTCAGTTATAACACGCTCTCTGTTACACTAACCATCAGTATAAGACTCTCAGTTATAATACTGTCTCTGTTATACTGACCCTCAGTATAAGACTCTCAGTTATAACACTGTCTCTCTCACACTGACCCTTAGTATAAGACGCTCCGTTATAACACTCTCTCTCTCACACACTGACCCTCAGTATAAGACGCTCAGTTATAACACTCTCTCTGTTACACTGACCCTCAGTATAAGACTCTCAGTTATAACACTGTCTCTCTCACACTGACCCTTAGTATAAGACGCTCCGTTATAACACTCTCTCTCTCACACTGACCCTCAGTATAAGACGCTCAGTTATAACACTCTCTCTGTTACACGGACCCTCATTATAAGACTCTCTGTTATAACATTCACTCTCACAATGCCCCTCAGTATAAGACACTCAGTTATAACACTTTCTCTCACACTTACCCTCCGCATAAGACAATCAATTATAACACTCTCTCTGTTACACTGACCCTCAGTATAAGACTCTCAGTTATAAAACTCTCACTGTTACAGTCACCCTCAGTATAAGACGCTCAGTTATAACACTCTCTGTCTCACACTGACCCTCAGTATAAGACTCTCAGTTATAACACTCTCTCTGTTACACTTACCCTCAGAGTAAGACGCTCAGTTAAAACACACTCTCTCTGACTCTGACCCTCAGTATAAAACTCTCAGTTATAACACTCTCTGTTACACTGACCCTCAGGATAATACTCTCAGTTATAACACTCTCTCTCTCACACTGACCCTCAGTATAAGACACAGTTATAACACTCTCTCTGTTACACTGACCCTCAGTTTGAGACTGCCAGTTTTCACACAATCTCTTACACACTGATCCTCAGTATAAGACTCTCAGTTATAACACTCTCTCTCTCACACTGACCCTCAGTATAACACTCTCAGTTATAACACTCTCTCTGTTACACTGACCCTCAGAGTAAGACGCTCAGTTAAAACACACTCTCTCTGACTCTGACCCTCAGTATAAAACTCTCAGTTATAACACTCTCTGTTACACTGACCCTCAGGATAATACTCTCAGTTATAACACTCTCTCTCTCACACTGACCCTCAGTATAAGACACAGTTATAACACTCTCTCTGTTACACTGACCCTCAATTTGAGACTGCCAGTTTTCACACAATCTCTTACACACTGATCCTCAGTATAAGACTCTCAGTTATAACACTCTCTCACACTGACCCTCAGTATAACACTCTCAGTTATAACACTCTCTCTGTTACACTGACCCTCAGTATAAGACTCTCAGTTATAACACTGTCTCTGTTACACTGTACCTCAGTGTAAGACTCTGCTATAACACTCTAACTTTTACAATGACCCTCAGTATAAGACTCTCAGTTATAACACTCTCACTGTTACAGTCACCCTCAGTATTAGACTCTCAGTTATAACACTCACTCTCACACTGACCCTCAGTATAAGACTCTCAGTTATATCACTCTCGCTGTTACACTGACCCTCAGTATAATACGCTCAGTTATGACACTCTCTGTTACACTGACCCTCAGTAAAAGACACTCATTTATAACACTCTCTGTTACACTGACCCTCAGTAAAAGACACTCAGTTATAACACTCTCTCTCTCAGACTGATCCTCAGTATAAGATGCTCAGTTATCACACTCTCTCTGTTACACTGACCCTCAGTTTAAGACTCTCACTTTTAGCACTCTCTCTGTTACACTGAATCTCAGTATATGACTCTCTGTTATAATACTCTGTTACACTGACCCTCACTAAAAGACTCTCAGTTTTATCACTCTCTCTCTCACACTGACCCTCAATATAAGACTCATTTATAACACTCTCTCTGTTACACTGAACCTCAGTATACGACACTCAGTTATAACACACTGTCTCTCACTCTGACCCTCACTATCAGGCTCTCAGTTATAACACTGTCTCAGATACACTGACCCTCATTATAAGACTCTCAGTTATAACACTCTCTCTCACATTGACCCTCAGCATAAGACTCTCAGTTATAACACTGACTCTGTTACACTCACCCTCAGTATAAGACTCTCAGTTATAACACTCTCGCTGTTACACTGACCCTCAGTATAAGACGCTCAGTTATAACACTCTTTGTCTCACACTGACCCTCAGTTTAAGACTCTCAATTTTAACACTCTTTCTCTCAGACTGACCATCAGTAAAAGACTCGCAGTTATAACACTCACTCTCACTCACTGACACTCAGTATAACACTCTCAGTTATAACACGCTATCTGTTACACTGACCCTCAGTATAAGACGCTCAGTTATAACATTCTCTCTGTTACACTGACCCTCAGTATAAGACTCTCAGTTATAACACTCTCACTGTTACAATGACCCTCAGTATAAGACTCTCAGTTATAACACTCTCACTGTTACACTGACCCTCAGTATAAGACGCTCAGTTATAACACACTCTCTCTCACACTGACCCTCAGTATAAGAATCTCAGTTATAACACTCTCTCTGTTACACTGACCCTCAATATAAGTCTCTCAGTTATAACACTCACCCTCACACTGACCCTCAGTGTAAGACACTCAGCTATAACACATTCTCCGTTACACTGACCCTCAGTATAAGACTCTCAGTTATAACACTCTCTCTCTCACACTGACCCTCAGTATAAGACTCTCAGTTATAACACTCTCTCTCTCACACTGACCCTCAGTATAAGACTCTCAGTTATTACACTCTCTCTGTTACAGTGACCCTCAGTATAAGACACTGTTATTACACTCTCTCTGTTACAGTGACCCTCTCTACAAGACTCTCAGTTATCACACTCTCTCTCTCACACTGACCCTCAGTATAAGACTCTCAGTTATAACACTCTCTCTGTTACCCTGACACTCAGTATAAGAAGCTCAGTTATAACACTCTCATTATCATACTGACACTCAGTATAAGATGCTCAGTTAAAGCACTCTCTGTTACACTGACCCTCAGTATAAGACGCTCAGTTATAACACACTCTCTCTCACACTGACCCTCAGTACAAGACTCAGTTATAGCACTCCCTCTGCTGCACTGACCTTCCGTATAAGACTCTCAGTTATAATACTCTCTCTTACACTGACACTCAGCATAAGACTCTCAGTTATAACACTGTCTCTGTTACAGTGACCCTCAGTATTAGACTCTCAGTTATAACACTCTCTCTTTTACACTGACCCTCACTATAAGACACTCAGTTATAACACTCTCTGTTACACTGACCCTCAGTATAAGACTCTTAGTTATAACACTCTCTCAAATACACTGGCCCTCACTATAAGACACTCAGTTATAAAGCACTCTGTTACAGTGACCCTCAGTATAAGACTCCCAGTTATAACACTGTCTCTCTCACACTGACCCTCAGTGCAAGTCTCCGTTATAATGCTCTCTGTTACAATGACCCTCAGTATGAGACTCTCAGTTATAACACTCTCTCTGTTACACTGACTCCCAGTATTAGACTCCCAGTTATAACACTCTCTCTCACAAACTGACCCTCAGTACAAGACTCAGTTATAACACTCTCTGTTACAATGACACTCAATATGAGACTCTCAGTTATAACACTCTCTCTGTTACACTGACCCTCAGTATAAGATGCTCAGTTATAACACTTTCTCTCACACTTACCCTCCGCATAAGACAATCAATTATAACACTCTCTCTGTTACACTGACCCTCAGTATAAGACTCTCAGTTATAACACTCTCACTGTTACAGTCACCCTCAGTATAAGACTCTCAGTTATAACACTCTCGCTGTTACAGTCACCCTCAGTATAAGACGCTCAGTTATAACACTCTCTGTCTCACACTGACCCTCAGTATAAGACGCTCAGTTATAACACTCTCTCTGTTACACTTACCCTCAGTATAAGACGCTCAGTTAAAACACACTGTCTCTGACACTGACCCTCAGTATAAAACTCTCAGTTATAACACTCTCTGTTACACTGACCCTCAGTATAAAACTCTCAGTTATGACACTCTCTGTTACACTGACCTTCAGGATAATACTCTCAGTTATAACACTCTCTCTCTCTCACACTGACCCTCAGTATAAGACTCTCAGTTATAACACTTTCACTGTTACACTAACCCTCAGTATAAGACTCTCAGTTATAACACTCTCACTGTTACAGTCACCCTCAGTATAAGACTCTCAGTTATAACACTCTCACTGTTACAGTCACCCTCAGTATAAAACTCTCAGTTATAACACTCTCTGTTACACTGACCCTCAGGATAATACTCTCAGTTATAACACTCTCTCTCTCACACTGACCCTCAGTATAAGACTCAGTTATAACACTCTCTCTGTTACACTGACCCTCAGTTTGAGACTGCCAGTTTTCACACACTCTCTTACACACTGATCCTCAGTATAAGACTCTCAGTTATAACACTCTCTCTCTCACACTGACCCTCAGTATAACACTCTCAGTTATAATACTCATCTGTTACACTGACCCTCAGTATAAGACTCTCAGTTATAACACTGTCTCTGTTACACTCACCCTCAGTATAAGACTCACAGTTATAACACTGTCTCTGTTACACTGAACCTCAGTGTAAGACTCTGCTATAACACTCTCTCTTTTACAAAGACCCTCAGTATAAGACTCTCAGTTATAACACTCTCACTGTTACAGTCACCCTCAGTATTAGACTCTCAGTTATAACACTCACTCTTACACTGACCCTCAGTATAAGACTCTCAGTTATATCACTCTCGCTGTTACACTGACCCTCAGTATAAGACGCTCAGTTATGACACTCTGTCTCACACTGACCCTCAGTATAAGACGCTCAGTTATAACACTCTCTGTTACACTGACCCTCAGCTGAAGACTCTCAATTTTAACACACTTTCTCTCAGACTGACCATCAGTAAAAGACTCGCAGTTATAACACACACTCTCAATCACTGACACTCAGTATAAGATTCTCACTTATAACACCCTCTCTGTTACACTGACCCTCAGTATAAGACGCTCAGTTATAACACTCTCTCTGTTACACTGACCCTCAGTATAAGATTCTCTGTTATAACACTCTCACTGTTACACTGACCCTCACTAAAAGACTCTCAGTTTTATCACTCTCTCTCTCACACTGACCCTCAGTATAAGACGCTCAGTTATAACACTCTCCGTTACACTGACCCTCAGTATAAGACGCTCAGTTATAACACTCTCTCTGTCACACTGACCCTCAGTATAAGACTCAGTTATAACACTCTCTCTGTTTCACTAACCCTCAGTATAAGACTCTTCAGTTATAACACTCTCTCTGTTACACTGACCCTCAGTATAAGATAATCAGTTATTAAACACTCTCTCTGTTTAACTGTCCCTCAGTATAAGACTCTCACTTTTCACACTATCTCTGTTACACTGACCCTCAGTATATGACTCTCTGTTATAACACTCTGTTACACTGACCCTCACTAAAAGACTCTCAGTTTTATCACTCTCTCTCTCACACTGATGCTCAGTATAAGACTCAGTCATAACACTCTCTCTGTCACACTGACCCTCAGTATAAGACCCTCAGTTATATCACTCTCTCTGTTACTCTGACCCTCAGTTTAAGACACTCAGTTATAACACACTGTTTCTCACACTGACCATCACTATCAGGCTCTCAGTTATAATACGGTCTCAGATACACTGACCCTCAGTATAAGACTCTCAGTTATAACACTCTCTCTGTTACACTGACCCTCAGTATAAGACTATCAGTTATAACACACTCTCTGTTACACTAACCATCAGTATAAGACTCTCAGTTATAATACTGTCTCTGTTATACTGACCCTCAGTATAAGACTCTCAGTTATAACACTGTCTCTCTCACACTGACCCTTAGTATAAGACGCTCTGTTATAACACTCTCTCTCTCACACTGACCCTCAGTATAAGACGCTCGGTTATAACACTCTGTTACACTGACCCTCAGTATAAGACTCTCAGTGAGAACACTCTCTCTGTTATACTCACCCTCAGTATAAGACTCACAGTGATAACACTCTCTCTGTTACACTGACCCTCAGTATAAGACTCTCAGTTATAACACTCTCTCTTTTACACTCACCCTGAGTATAAGACTCACAGTTATAATACTCTCTCTGTTACACTGAACCTCAGTATAAGACTGAGTTATCACACTCTCTCTGTTACATGGACCCTCATTATAAGACTCTCTGTTATAACACTCACTCTCACAATGCCCCTCAGTATAATACACTCAGTTATAACACACTCTCTCTAACACTGACCCTCAGTATAAGACTCTCAGTTATAACACGCTCTCTGTTACACTAACCATCAGTATAAGACTCTCAGTTATAATACTGTCTCTGTTATACTGACCCTCAGTATAAGACTCTCAGTTATAACACTGTCTCTCTCACACTGACCCTTAGTATAAGACGCTCCGTTATAACACTCTCTCTCTCACACTGACCCTCAGTATAAGACGCTCAGTTATAACACTCTCTCTGTTACACTGACCCTCAGTATAAGACTCTCAGTTATAACACTCTCTCTGTTACACTCACCCTCAGTATAAGACTCTCAGTTATAACACTCACTCTCACAATGCCCCTCAGTATAAGACACTCAGTTATAACACACTCTCTCTAACACTGACCCTCAGTATAAGACTCTTATTTATAACACTGTCTCTGTTACACTGACCCTCAGTATAAGTCTCTCAGTTATAACACTCTCTCTGTTACACTGACCCTCAGTAAAAGACTCTCAGTTATAACACTGTCTCTGTTACACTTACCCTCAGTGTAAGACTCTCAGTTATAACACTCTCTCTCTCAGACTGACCCTCAATATAAGACTCTCAGTTATAACACTCTCTCTGTTACACTGACCCTCTGTATAAGACTGTCAGTTATTACCCTCTCTCTGTTACAGTGACCCTCAGTATAAGACACTCAGTTATAACACTCTCTCTGTTACACTGACCCTCAGTATAAGACGCTCAGTTATAACACTCTCTCTGTTACACTGACCCTCAGTATAATACTCCCAGTTATAACACTCTCTCTCACAAACTGACCCTCAGTATAAGACTCTCAGTTACAACACTCTCTTTGTTACACTGACACTCCGTATAAGACGCTCAGTTAAAGCACTCTCTGTTACACTGACCCTCAGTATAAGAGGCTCATTTATAACACACTCTCTCTCACACTGACCCTCAGTATCTGACTCTCAAGTATAACCCTCGCTCTCTCTCACACTGACCCTCAGTATTAGACGCTCCGTTATAACACTCTCTCTCTCACACTGACCCTCAGTATAAGACGCTCAGTTATAACACTCTGTCAGTTACACTGACACTCAGTATAAGACTCTCAGTTATAACACTATCTCTGTTACACTCACCCTCAGTATAAGACTCACAGTTATAACAGTCTCTCTGTTACACTGACCCTCAGTATAAGACTCTCAGTTATAACACTCTCTCTGTTACACTCACCCTGAGTATAAGACTCACAGTTATATTACTCTCTCTGTTACACTGAACCTCAGTATAAGACTCAGTTATCACAATCTCTCTGTTACACGGACCCTCATTATAAGACTCTCTGTTATAACACTCACTCTCACAATGCCCCTCAGTATAAGACACTCAGTTATAACACACTCTCTCTAACACTGACCCTCAGTATAAGACTCTCAGTTATAACACTGTCTCTGTTACACTGACCCTCAGTATAAGTCTCTCAGTTATAACACTCTCTCTGTTACACTGACCCTCAGTAAAAGACTCTCAGTTATAACACTGTCTCTGTTACACTTACCCTCAGTGTAAGACTCTCAGTTATAACACTCTCTCTCTCAGACTGACCCTCAATATAAGACTCTCAGTTATAACACTCTCTCTGTTACACTGACCCTCTGTATAAGACTGTCAGTTATTACCCTCTCTCTGTTACAGTGACCCTCAGTATAAGACACTCAGTTATAACACTGTTTCTCACAAACTGACCCTCAGTATAAGACTCTCAGTTATCACACTCCCTCTGTTACACTGACCCTCAGTATAAGACTCTCAGTTATAACACTCTCTCTGTTACACTGACCCTCTGTATAAGACTGTCAGTTATTACCCTCTCTCTGTTACAGTGACCCTCAGTATAAGACACTCAGTTATAACACTGTTTCTCACAAACTGACCCTCAGTATAAGACTCTCAGTTATAACACTCTCTCTGTTACCCTGACACTCAGTATAAGAAGCTCAGTTATAACACTTTCACTATCATACTGACACTCAGTATAAGACGCTCAGTTAAAGCACTCTCTGTTACACTGACCCTCAGTATAAGACGCTCAGTTATAACACACTCTCTCTCACACTGACCCTCAGTACAAGACTCAGTTATAACACTCTCTCTGCTGCACTGACCTTCCATATAAGACTCTCAGTTATAACACTCTCTCTTACACTGACACTCAGCCTAAGACTCTCAGTTATAACACTCTCTGTTACACTGAGTTTCAGTATAAGATTCTCAGTTATAACACTCTCTCTGTTACACTCACCCTCAATATAAGACTCACAGTTAGAACACTCTCTCTGTTGCACTGACCCTCAATATAAGACTCTCAGTTATGATACTCACTCTCACAATGACCCTCAGTATAAGACACTCAGTTATAACACACTCTCTCTCACACTGACCCTCAGTATAAGACTCTCAGTTATAACACTCTCTCTGTTACACTGACCCTCAATATAAGACTCTCAGTTATAACACTCACTCTCACACTGACCCTCAGTATAAGTCACTCAGCTATAACACTTTCTCCGTTACACTGACCCTCAGTATAAGACTCTCAGTTATAACACTCTCTCTGTTACACTGACCCTCAGTATAAGACACTCAGTTATAACACACTCTCTCTCACACTGACCCTCAGTATAAGACTCTCAGTTATAACACTCTCTCTCTCACACTGACCCTCAATATAAGACTCTCAGTTATAACTCTCACTCTCACACTGACCCTCAGTATAAGACTCTCAGTTATAACACTCTCTCTGTTACACTGACCCTCAGTATAAGACACTCAGTTATAACACTCTGTGTTACACTGACCCTCAGTATCAGACTCTCAGTTATAACACTCTCTCTGTTACACTGACCCTCAGTATAATACTCCCAGTTATAACACTCTCTCTCACAAACTGACCCTCAGTATAAGACTCTCAGTTACAACAATCTCTTTGTTACACTGACACTCCGTATAAGACGCTCAGTTAAAGCACTCTCTGTTACACTGACCCTCAGTATAAGAGGCTCATTTATAACACACTCTCTCTCACACTGACCCTCAGTATCTGACTCTCAAGTATAACCCTCGCTCTCTCTCACACTGACCCTCAGTATTAGACGCTCCGTTATAACACTCTCTCTCTCACACTGACCCTCAGTATAAGACGCTCAGTTATAACACTCTGTCAGTTACACTGACCCTCAGTATAAGACTCTCAGTTATAACACTATCTCTGTTACACTCACCCTCAGTATAAGACTCACAGTTATAACAGTCTCTCTGTTACACTGACCCTCAGTATAAGACTCTCAGTTATAACACTCTCTCTGTTACACTCACCCTGAGTATAAGACTCACAGTTATATTACTCTCTCTGTTACACTGAACCTCAGTATAAGACTCAGTTATCACAATCTCTCTGTTACACGGACCCTCATTATAAGACTCTCTGTTATAACACTCACTCTCACAATGCCCCTCAGTATAAGACACTCAGTTATAACACACTCTCTCTAACACTGACCCTCAGTATAAGACTCTCAGTTATAACACTGTCTCTGTTACACTGACCCTCAGTATGAGTCTCTCAGTTATAACACTCTCTCTGTTACACTGACCCTCAGTATAAGACTCTCAGTTATAACACTCTCTCTTTTACACTGACCCTCAGTATAAGACACTCAGTTATAACACAATCCCTCTCACACTAACCCTCCATATAAGACTCTCAAATATAACACTCTCTCTCTCTCTCACACTGAAACTCAGTATAAGACGCTCAGTTATAACACTCTCTGTCTCAAGCTGACCCTTAGTATAAGACGCTCAGTTATAACACTTTCTCTCACACTGACCCTCAGCATAAGAACCTCAATTATAACACTCTCTCTCTCTCGCACACTGATACTCAGTATAAGATGTTCAGTTATAACAGTCTCTCTGTTACACTGACCCTCAATATAAGACTTTCTGTTATAACGCTCTCTGTGTTACAATGACCATCAGTATAAAACTCAAATATAACACACTCTCTGTTACACTGACCCTCACTATAAGGCTCAGTTATAACACACTCACTATCATACTGACACTCAGTATAAGACGCTCAGTTAAAGCGCTCTCTGTTACACTGACCCTCTGTATAAGATGCTCAGTTATAACACTTTCTCTCACACTGACCCTCAGCATAAGACAATCAATTATAACACTCTCTCTGTTACACTGACCCTCAGTACAAGACTCTCAGTTATAACACTCTCACTGTTACAGTCACCCTCAGTATAAGACTCTCAGTTATAACACTCTCGCTGCTACAGTCACCCTCAGTATAAGACGCTCAGTTATAACACTCTCTGTCTCACACTGACCCTCAGTATAAGACGCTCAGTTAAAACACACTCTCTCTGACACTGACCCTCAGTATAAAACTCTCAGTTATAACACTCTCTGTTACACTGACCCTCAGTTTGAGACTGCCAGTTTTCACACACTCTCTTACACACTGATCCTCAGTATAAGACTCTCAGTTATAACACTCTCTCTCTCACACTGACACTCAGTATAGCACTCTCAGTTATAACACTCTCTCTGTTACACTGACCCTCAGTATAAGACTCTCAGTTATAACACTGTCTCTGTTACACTCACCCTCAGTATAAGACTCAGTTATAACACTGTCTCTGTTACACTGAACCTCAGTGTAAGACTCTGCTATAACACTCTCTCTTTTACAATGACCCTCATTATAAGACTCTCAGTTATAACACTCACTCTCACACTGACCCTCAGTATAAGACTCTCAGTTATGACACTCTGTCTCACACTGACCCTCAGTATAAGACTCTCAGTTATAACACTCTCTGTTACACTGAGTTTCAGTTTAAGATTCTCAGTTATAACACTCTCTCTGTTACACTCACCCTCAGTCTAAGACACTCAGTTATAACACTCTCTCTGTTACACTGACCCTCAGTATAAGACACTCAGTTATAACACACTCTCTCTCACACTGACCCTCAGTATAAGACTCTCAGTTATAACACTCTCTCTGTTACACTGACCCTCAATATAAGTCTCTCAGTTATAACACTCACTCTCACACTGACCCTCAGTATAAGACACTCAGCTATAACACATTCTCCGTTACACTGACCCTCAGTATAAGACTCTCAGTTATAACACTGTCTCTGTTACACTGACCCTCAGTATAAGACTCTCAGTTATAACACTCTCACTGTTACAGTCACCCTCAGTATAAGACTCTCAGTTATAACACTCTCGCTGTTACAGTCACCCTCAGTATAAGACGCTCAGTTATAACACTCTCTGTCTCACACTGACCCTCAGTATAAGACGCTCAGTTATAACACTCTCTCTGTTACACTTACCCTCAGTATAAGACGCTCAGTTAAAACACACTCTCTCTGACACTGACCCTCAGTATAAAACTCTCAGTTATAACACTCTCTGTTACACTGACCCTCAGGATAATACTCTCAGTTATAACACTCTCTCTCTCACACTGACCCTCAGTATAAGACTCAGTTATAACACTCTCTCTGTTACACTGACCCTCAGTTTGAGACTGCCAGTTTTCACACACTCTCTTACACACTGATCCTCAGTATAAGACTCTCAGTTATAACACTCTCTCTCTCACACTGACCCTCAGTATAACACTCTCAGTTATAATACTCATCTGTTACACTGACCCTCAGTATAAGACTCTCAGTTATAACACTCTCTCTGTTACCCTGACACTCAGTATAAGAAGCTCAGTTATAACACTCTCATTATCATACTGACACTCAGTATAGGATGCTCAGTTAAAGCACTCTCTGTTACACTGACCCTCAGTATAAGACGCTCAGTTATAACACACTCTCTCTCACACTGACCCTCAGTACCAGACTCAGTTATAGCACTCCCTCTGCTGCACTGACCTTCCGCATAAGACTCTCAGTTATAATACTCTCTCTTACACTGACACTTAGCATAAGACTCTCAGTTATAACACTGTCTCTGTTACAGTGACCCTCAGTATTAGACTGTCAGTTATAACACTCTCTCTTTTACACTGACCCTCACTATAAGACACTCAGTTATGACACACTCTGTTACAGTGACCCTCAGTGCAAGACTCCCAGTTATAACACTGTCTCTCTCACACTGACCCTCAGTGCAAGACTCCGTTATAATGCTCTCTGTTACAATGACCCTCAGTATGAGACTCTCAGTTATAACACTCTCTCTGTTACACTGACTCCCAGTATTAGACTCCCAGTTATAACACTCTCTCTCACAAACTGACCCTCAGTACAAGACTCAGTTATAACACTCTCTGTTACAATGACCCTCAATATGAGACTCTCAGTTATAACACTCTCTCTGTTACACTGACCCCCAGTATAAGATGCTCAGTTATAACACTTTCTCTCACACTTACCCTCCGCATAAGACAATCAATTATAACACTCTCTCTGTTACACTGAACCTCAGTATAAGACTCTCAGTTATAACACTCTCACTGTTACAGTCACCCTCAGTATAAGACTCTCAGTTATAACACTCTCGCTGTTACAGTCACCCTCAGTATAAGACGCTCAGTTATAACACTCTCTGTCTCACACTGACCCTCAGTATAAGACGCTCAGTTATAACACTCTCTCTGTTACACTTACCCTCAGTATAAGACGCTCAGTTAAAACACACTCTCTCTGACACTGACCCTCAGTATAAAACACTCAGTTATAACACTCTCTGTTACACTGACCCTCAGTATAAAACTCTCAGTTATGACACTCTCTGTTACACTGACCTTCAGCATAATACTCTCAGTTATAACACTCTCTCTCTCACACTGACCCTCAGTATAAGACTCTCAGTTATAACACTTTCACTGTTACACTAACCCTCAGTATAAGACTCTCAGATATAACACTCTCACTGTTACAGTCACCCTCAGTATAAGACTCTCAGTTATAACACTCTCACTGTTACAGTCACCCTCAGTATAAGACGCTCAGTTATAACACTCTCTCTCACACTGACCCTCAGTATAAGACTCTCAGTTATAACACTCTCTCTGTTACACTTACCCTCAGTATAAGACGCTCAGTTAAAACACACTCTCTCTGACACTGACCCTCAGTATAAAACTCTCAGTTATAACACTCTCTGTTACACTGACCCTCAGGATAATACTCTCAGTTATAACACTCTCTCTCTCACACTGACCCTCAGTATAAGACTCAGTTCTAACACTCTCTCTGTTACACTGACCCTCAGTTTGAGACTGCCAGTTTTCACACACTCTCTTACACACTGATCCTCAGTATAAGACTCTCAGTTATAACACTCTCTCTCTCACTCTGACCCTCAGTATAACACTCTCAGTTATAATACTCATCTGTTACACTGACCCTCAGTATAAGACTCTCAGTTATAACACTCTCTCTCTCACTCTGACCCTCAGTATAACACTCTCAGTTATAATACTCATCTGTTACACTGACCCTCAGTATAAGACTCTCAGTTATAACACTGTCTCTGTTACACTCACCCTCAGTATAAGACTCACAGTTATAACACTGTCTCTGTTACACTGAACCTCAGTGTAAGACTCTGCTATAACACTCTCTCTTTTACAATGACCCTCAGTATAAGACTCTCAGTTATAACACTCTCACTGTTACAGTCACCCTCAGTATTAGACTCTCAGTTATAACACTCACTCTCACACTGACCCTCAGTATAAGACTCTCAGTTATATCACTCTCGCTGTTACACTGACCCTCAGTATAAGACGCTCAGTTATGACACTCTGTCTCACACTGACCCTCAGTATAAGACGCTCAGTTATAACACTCTCTGTTACACTGACCCTCAGCTGAAGACTCTCAATTTTAACACACTTTCTCTCAGACTGACCATCAGTAAAAGACTCGCAGTTATAACACTCACTCTCACTCACTGACACTCAGTATAAGATTCTCACTTATAACACCCTCTCTGTTACACTGACCCTCAGTATAAGACGCTCAGTTATAACACTCTCTCTGTTACACTGACCCTCAGTATAAGAATCTCTGTTATAACACTGTCACTGTTACACTGACCCTCACTAAAAGACTCTCAGTTTTATCACTCTCTCTCTCACACTGACCCTCAGTATATGACTCTCTGTTATAACACTCTGTTACACTGATCCTCACTAAAAGACTCTCAGTTTTATCACTCTCTCTCTCACACTGATGCTCAGTATAAGACTCAGTTATAACACTCTCTCTGTTACACTGACCCTCAGTATAAGACACTCAGTTATATCACTCTCCCTGTTACTCTGACTCTCAGTTTAAGACACTCAGTTATAACACACTGTTTCTCACACTGACCATCACTATCAGGCTCTCAGTTATAATACGGTCTCAGATACACTGACCCTCAGTATAAGACTCTCAGTTATAACACTCTCTCTGTTACACTGACCCTCAGTATAAGACTCTCAGTTATAACACTGTCTCTGTTACACTCACCCTCAGTATAAGACTCAGTTATAACACTGTCTCTGTTACACTGAACCTCAGTGTAAGACTCTGCTATAACACTCTCTCTTTTACAATGACCCTCATTATAAGACTCTCAGTTATAACACTCACTCTCACACTGACCCTCTGTATAAGACTCTCAGTTATGACACTCTGTCTCACACTGACCCTCAGTATAAGACTCTCAGTTATAAGACTCTCTGTTACACTGAGTTTCAGTTTAAGATTCTCAGTTATAACACTCTCTCTGTTACACTCACCCTCAGTCTAAGACACTCAGTTATAACACTCTCTCTGGTACACTGACCCTCTGTATAAGACACTCAGTTATAACACACTCTCTCTCACACTGACCCTCAGTATAAGACTCTCAGTTATAACACTCTCGCTGTTACAGTCACCCTCAGTATAAGACGCTCAGTTATAACACTCTCTGTCTCACTGACCCTCAGTATAAGACGCTCAGTTATAACACTCTCTCTGTTACACTTACCCTCAGTATAAGACGCTCAGTTAAAACACGCTCTCTCTGACACTGACCCTCAGTATAAAACTCTCAGTTATAACACTCTCTGTTACACTGACCCTCAGGATAATACTCTTAGCTATAACACTCTCTCTCCCACACTGACCCTCAGTATAAGACTCAGTTATAACACTCTCTCTGTTACACTGACCCTCAGTTTGAGACTGCCAGTTTTCACACACTCTCTTACACACTGATCCTCAGTATAAGACTCTCAGTTATAACACTCTCTCTCTCACACTGACCCTCAGTATAACACTCTCAGTTATAATACTCATCTGTTACACTGACCCTCAGTATAAGACTCTCAGTTATAACACTCTCTCTGTTACCCTGACACTCAGTATAAGAAGCTCAGTTATAACACTCTCATTATCATACTGACACTCAGTATAAGATGCTCAGTTAAAGCACTCTCTGTTACACTGACCCTCAGTATAAGACGCTCAGTTATAACACACTCTCTCTCACACTGACCCTCAGTACCAGACTCAGTTATAGCACTCCCTCTGCTGCACTGACCTTCCGCATAAGACTCTCAGTTATAATACTCTCTCTTATACTGACACTCAGCATAAGACTCTCAGTTATAACACTGTCTCTGTTACAGTGACCCTCAGTATTAGACTCTCAGTTATAACACTCTCTCTTTTACACTGACCCTCACTATAAGACACTCAGTTATGACACTCTCTGTTACACTGACCCTCAGTATAAGACTCTCAGTTATAACACTCTCTCTTTTACACTGGCCCTCACTATAAGACACTCAGCTATAAAGCACTCTGTTACAGTGACCCTCAGTGCAAGACTCCCAGTTATAACACTGTCTCTCTCACACTGACCCTCAGTGCAAGACTCCATTATAATGCTCTCTGTTACAATGACCCTCAGTATGAGACTCTCAGTTATAACACTCTCTCTGTTACACTGACTCCCAGTATTAGACTCCCAGTTATAACACTCTGTCACAAACTGACCCTCAGTACAAGACTCAGTTATAACACTCTCTGTTACAATGACCCTCAATATGAGACTCTCAGTTATAACACTCTCTCTGTTACACTGACCCCCAGTATAAGATGCTCAGTTATAACACTTTCTCTCACACTTACCCTCCGCATAAGACAATCAATTATAACACTCTCTCTGTTACACTGACCCTCAGTATAAGACTCTCAGTTATAACACTCTCACTGTTACAGTCACCCTCAGTATAAGACTCTCAGTTATAACACTCTCGCTGTTACAGTCACCCTCAGTATAAGACGCTCAGTTATAACACTCTCTGTCTCACACTGACCCTCAGTATAAGACGCTCAGTTATAAAACTCACTCTCACACTGACCCTCAGTATAAGACACTCAGCTATAACACATTCTCCGTTACACTGACCCTCAGTATAAGACTCTCAGTTATAACACTGTCTCTGTTACACTGACCCTCAGTATAAGACTCTCAGTTATAACACTCTCTCTCTCACACTGACCCTCAGTATAAGACTCTCAGTTATAACACTCTGTCTGTTACTCTGACCCTCAGTATAAGACTCTCAGTTTTTACACTCTCTCTGTTACAGTGACCCTCAGTATAAGACACTGTTATTACACTCTCTCTGTTACAGTGACCCTCTGTATAAGACTCTCAGTTATAACACTCTCTCTGTTACCCTGACACTCAGTATAAGACTCTCAGTTATAACACTCCCTCTGTTACCCTGACACTCAGTATAAGAAGCTCAGTTATAACACTCTCATTATCATACTGACACTCAGTATAAGATGCTCAGTTAAAGCGCTCTCTGTTACACTGACCCTCAGTATAAGACGCTCAGTTATAACACACTCTCTCTCACACTGACCCTCAGTACCAGACTCAGTTATAGCACTCCCTCTGCTGCACTGACCTTCCGCATAAGACTCTCAGTTATAATACTCTCTCTTACACTGACACTCAGCATAAGACTCTCAGTTATAACACTGTCTCTGTTACAGTGACCCTCAGTATTAGACTCTCAGTTATAACACTCTCTCTTTTACACTGACCCTCACTATAATACACTCAGTTATAACACTCTCTGTTACACTGACCCTCAGTATAAGACTCTCAGTTATAACACTCTCTCTTTTACACTGGCCCTCACTATAAGACACTCAGTTATAAAGCACTCTGTTACAGTGACCCTCAGTGCAAGACTCCCAGTTATAACACTGTCTCTCTCACACTGACCCTCAGTGCAAGACTCCGTTATAATGCTCTCTGTTACAATGACCCTCAGTATGAGACTCTCAGTTATAACACTCTCTCTGTTACACTGACTCCCAGTATTAGACTCCCAGTTATAACACTCTCTCTCACACTTACCCTCCGCATAAGACAATCAATTATAACACTCTCTCTGTTACACTGACCCTCAGTATAAGACTCTCAGTTATAACACTCTCACTGTTACAGTCACCCTCAGTATAAGACTCTCAGTTATAACACTCTCGCTGTTACAGTCACCCTCAGTATAAGACGCTCAGTTATAACACTCTCTGTCTCACACTGACCCTCAGTATAAGACGCTCAGTTATAACACTCTCTCTGTTACACTTACCCTCAGTATAAGACGCTCAGTTAAAACACACTCTCTCTGACACTGACCCTCAGTATAAAACTCTCAGTTATAACACTCTCTGTTACACTGACCCTCAGGATAATACTCTCAGTTATAACACTCTCTCTCTCACACTGACCCTCAGTATAAGACTCAGTTCTAACACTCTCTCTGTTACACTGACCCTCAGTTTGAGACTGCCAGTTTTCACACACTCTCTTACACACTGATCCTCAGTATAAGACTCTCAGTTATAACACTCTCTCTCTCACACTGACCCTCAGTATAACACTCTCAGTTATAATACTCATCTGTTACACTGACCCTCAGTATAAGACTCTCAGTTATAACACTCTCTCTGTTACCCTGACACTCAGTATAAGAAGCTCAGTTATAACACTCTCATTATCATACTGACACTCAGTATAAGATGCTCAGTTAAAGCACTCTCTGTTACACTGACCCTCAGTATAAGACGCTCAGTTATAACACACTCTCTCTCACACTGACCCTCAGTACCAGACTCAGTTATAGCACTCCCTCTGCTGCACTGACCTTCCGCATAAGACTCTCAGTTATAATACTCTCTCTTACACTGACACTCAGCATAAGACTCTCAGTTATAACACTGTCTCTGTTACAGTGACCCTCAGTATTAGACTCTCAGTTATAACACTCTCTCTTTTACACTGACCCTCACTATAAGACACTCAGTTATGACACTCTCTGTTACACTGACCCTCAGTATAAGACTCTCAGTTATAACACTCTCTCTTTTACACTGGCCCTCACTATAAGACACTCAGTTATAAAGCACTCTGTTACAGTGACCCTCAGTGCAAGACTCCCAGTTATAACACTGTCTCTCTCACACTGACCCTCAGTGCAAGACTCCGTTATAATGCTCTCTGTTACAATGACCCTCAGTATGAGACTCTCAGTTATAACACTCTCTCTGTTACACTGACTCCCAGTATTAGACTCCCAGTTATAACACTCTCTCTCACAAACTGACCCTCAGTACAAGACTCAGTTATAACACTCTCTGTTACAATGACCCTCAATATGAGACTCTCAGTTATAACACTCTCTCTGTTACACTGACCCCCAGTATAAGATGCTCAGTTATAACACTTTCTCTCACACTTACCCTCCGCATAAGACAATCAATTATAACACTCTCTCTGTTACACTGACCCTCAGTATAAGACTCTCAGTTATAACACTCTCACTGTTACAGTCACCCTCAGTATAAGACTCTCAGTTATAACACTCTCGCTGTTACAGTCACCCTCAGTATAAGAAGCTCAGTTATAACACTCTCTGTCTCACACTGACCCTCAGTATAAGACGCTCAGTTATAACACTCTCTCTGTTACACTTACCCTCAGTATAAGACGCTCAGTTAAAACACACTCTCTCTGACACTGACCCTCAGTATAAAACACTCAGTTATAACACTCTCTGTTACACTGACCCTCAGTATAAAACTCTCAGTTATGACACTCTCTGTTACACTGACCTTCAGGATAATACTCTCAGTTATAACACTCTCTCTCTCACACTGACCCTCAGTATAAGACTCTCAGTTATAACACTTTCACTGTTACACTAACCCTCAGTATAAGACTCTCAGATATAACACTCTCACTGTTACAGTCACCCTCAGTATAAGACTCTCAGTTATAACACTCTCACTGTTACAGTCACCCTCAGTATAAGACGCTCAGTTATAACACTCTCTGTTACACTGACCCTCAGGATAATACTCTCCGTTATAACACTCTCTCTCTCACACTGACCCTCAGTATAAGACTCAGTTATAACACTCTCTCTGTTACACTGACCCTCAGTTTGAGACTGCCAGTTTTCACACACTCTCTTACACACTGATCCTCAGTATAATACTCTCAGTTATAACACTCTCTCTCTCACACTGACCCTCAGTATAACACTCTCAGTTATAATACTCATCTGTTACACTGACCCTCAGTATAAGACTCTCAGTTATAACACTGTCTCTGTTACACTCACCCTCAGTATAAGACTCACAGTTATAACACTGTCTCTGTTACACTGAACCTCAGTGTAAGACTCTGCTATAACACTCTCTCTTTTACAATGACCCTCAGTATAAGACTCTCAGTTATAACACTCTCACTGTTACAGTCACCCTCAGTATTAGACTCTCAGTTATAACACTCACTCTCACACTGACCCTCAGTATAAGACTCTCAGTTATATCACTCTCGCTGTTACACTGACCCTCAGTATAAGACGCTCAGTTATGACACTCTGTCTCACACTGACCCTCAGTATAAGACGCTCAGTTATAACACTCTCTGTTACACTGACCCTCAGCTGAAGACTCTCAATTTTAACACACTTTCTCTCAGACTGACCATCAGTAAAAGACTCGCAGTTATAACACTCACTCTCACTCACTGACACTCAGTATAAGATTCTCACTTATAACACCCTCTCTGTTACACTGACCCTCAGTATAAGACGCTCAGTTATAACACTCTCTCTGTTACACTGACCCTCAGTATAAGAATCTCTGTTATAACACTGTCACTGTTACACTGACACTCACTAAAAGACTCTCAGTTTTATCACTCTCTCTCTCACACTGACCCTCAGTATAAGACGCTCAGTTATAACACTCTCCGTTACACTGACCCTCAGTATAAGACACTCAGTTATAACACTCTCTCTCTCAGACTGATCCTCAGTATAAGACGCTCAGTTATAACACTCTCTCTGTCACACTGACCCTCAGTATAAGACTCAGTTATAACACTCTCTCTGTTTCACTAACCCTCAGTATAAGACTCTTCAGTTATAACACTCTCTCTGTTACACTGACCCTCAGTATAAGATAATCAGTTATTAAACACTCTCTCTGTTTAACTGTCCCTCAGTATAAGACTCTCACTTTTCACACTATCTCTGTTACACTGAACCTCAGTATATGACTCTCTGTTATAACACTCTGTTACACTGACCCTCACTAAAAGACTCTCAGTTTTATCACTCTCTCTCTCACACTGATGCTCAGTATAAGACTCAGTTATAACACTCTCTCTGTTACACTGACCCTCAGTATAAGACACTCAGTTATATCACTCTCCCTGTTACTCTGACCCTCAGTTTAAGACACTCAGTTATAACACACTGTTTCTCACACTGACCATCACTATCAGGCTCTCAGTTATAATACGGTCTCAGATACACTGACCCTCAGTATAAGACTCTCAGTTATAACACTCTCTCTGTTACACTGACCCTCAGTATAAGACTATCAGCTATAACACACACTCTGTTACACTAACCATCAGTATAAGACTCTCAGTTATAATACTGTCTCTGTTATACTGACCCTCAGTATAAGACTCTCAGTTATAACACTGTCTCTCTCACACTGACCCTTAGTATAAGACGCTCCGTTATAACACTCTGTTACACTGACCCTCAGTATAAGACTCTCAGTTATAACACTCTCTCTGTTACACTCACCCTCAGTATAAGACTCACAGTTATAACACTCTCTCTGTTACACTGACCCTCAGTATAAGACTCCCAGTTATAACACTCTCTCTTTTACACTCACCCTGAGTATAAGACTCACAGTTATAATACTCTCTCTGTTACACTGAACCTCAGTATAAGACTCAGTTATCACACTCTCTCTGTTACATGGACCCTCATTATAAGACTCTCTGTTATAACACTCACTCTCACAATGCCCCTCAGTATAAGACACTCAGTTATAACACACTCTCTCTAACACTGACCCTCAGTATAAGACTCTCAGTTATAACACTGTCTCTGTTACACTGACCCTCAGTATAAGTCTCTCAGTTATAACACTCTCTCTGTTACACTGACCCTCAGTATAAGACTCTCAGTTATAACACTGTCTCTTTTACACTTACTCTCAGTATAAAACTCTCAGTTATGACACTCTCTGTTACACTGACCTTCAGGATAATACTCTCAGTTATAACACTCTCTCTCTCACACTGACCCTCAGTATAAGACTCTCAGTTATAACACTTTCACTGTTACACTAACCCTCAGTATAAGACTCTCAGATATAACACTCTCACTGTTACAGTCACCCTCAGTATAAGACTCTCAGTTATAACACTCTCACTGTTACAGTCACCCTCAGTATAAGACGCTCAGTTATAACACTCTCTGTTACACTGACCCTCAGGATAATACTCTCCGTTATAACACTCTCTCTCTCACACTGACCCTCAGTATAAGACTCAGTTATAACACTCTCTCTGTTACACTGACCCTCAGTTTGAGACTGCCAGTTTTCACACACTCTCTTACACACTGATCCTCAGTATAAGACTCTCAGTTATAACACTCTCTCTCTCACACTGACCCTCAGTATAACACTCTCAGTTATAATACTCATCTGTTACACTGACCCTCAGTATAAGACTCTCAGTTATAACACTGTCTCTGTTACACTCACCCTCAGTATAAGACTCACAGTTATAACACTGTCTCTGTTACACTGAACCTCAGTGTAAGACTCTGCTATAACACTCTCTCTTTTACAATGACCCTCAGTATAAGACTCTCAGTTATAACACTCTCACTGTTACAGTCACCCTCAGTATTAGACTCTCAGTTATAACACTCACTCTCACACTGACCCTCAGTATAAGACTCTCAGTTATATCACTCTCGCTGTTACACTGACCCTCAGTATAAGACGCTCAGTTATGACACTCTGTCTCACACTGACCCTCAGTATAAGACGCTCAGTTATAACACTCTCTGTTACACTGACCCTCAGCTGAAGACTCTCAATTTTAACACACTTTCTCTCAGACTGACCATCAGTAAAAGACTCGCAGTTATAACACTCACTCTCACTCACTGACACTCAGTATAAGATTCTCACTTATAACACCCTCTCTGTTACACTGACCCTCAGTATAAGACGCTCAGTTATAACACTCTCTCTGTTACACTGACCCTCAGTATAAGAATCTCTGTTATAACACTGTCACTGTTACACTGACACTCACTAAAAGACTCTCAGTTTTATCACTCTCTCTCTCACACTGACCCTCAGTATAAGACGCTCAGTTATAACACTCTCCGTTACACTGACCCTCAGTATAAGACACTCAGTTATAACACTCTCTCTCTCAGACTGATCCTCAGTATAAGACGCTCAGTTATAACACTCTCTCTGTCACACTGACCCTCAGTATAAGACTCAGTTATAACACTCTCTCTGTTTCACTAACCCTCAGTATAAGACTCTTCAGTTATAACACTCTCTCTGTTACACTGACCCTCAGTATAAGATAATCAGTTATTAAACACTCTCTCTGTTTAACTGTCCCTCAGTATAAGACTCTCACTTTTCACACTATCTCTGTTACACTGAACCTCAGTATATGACTCTCTGTTATAACACTCTGTCACACTGACCCTCACTAAAAGACTCTCAGTTTTATCACTCTCTCTCTCACACTGATGCTCAGTATAAGACTCAGTTATAACACTCTCTCTGTTACACTGACCCTCAGTATAAGACACTCAGTTATATCACTCTCCCTGTTACTCTGACCCTCAGTTTAAGACACTCAGTTATAACACACTGTTTCTCACACTGACCATCACTATCAGGCTCTCAGTTATAATACGGTCTCAGATACACTGACCCTCAGTATAAGACTCTCAGTTATAACACTCTCTCTGTTACACTGACCCTCAGTATAAGACTATCAGCTATAACACACACTCTGTTACACTAACCATCAGTATAATACTCTCAGTTATAATACTGTCTCTGTTATACTGACCCTCAGTATAAGACTCTCAGTTATAACACTGTCTCTCTCACACTGACCCTTAGTATAAGACACTCCGTTATAACACTCTGTTACACTGACCCTCAGTATAAGACTCTCAGTTATAACACTCTCTCTGTTACACTCACCCTCAGTATAAGACTCACAGTTATAACACTCTCTCTGTTACACTGACCCTCAGTATAAGACTCCCAGTTATAACACTCTCTCTTTTACACTCACCCTGAGTATAAGACTCACAGTTATAATACTCTCTCTGTTACACTGAACCTCAGTATAAGACTCAGTTATCACACTCTCTCTGTTACATGGACCCTCATTATAAGACTCTCTGTTATAACACTCACTCTCACAATGCCCCTCAGTATAAGACACTCAGTTATAACACACTCTCTCTAACACTGACCCTCAGTATAAGACTCTCAGTTATAACACTGTCTCTGTTACACTGACCCTCAGTATAAGTCTCTCAGTTATAACACTCTCTCTGTTACACTGACCCTCAGTATAAGACTCTCAGTTATAACACTGTCTCTTTTACACTTACCCTCAGTATAAAACTCTCAGTTATGACACTCTCTGTTACACTGACCTTCAGGATAATACTCTCAGTTATAACACTCTCTCTCTCACACTGACCCTCAGTATAAGACTCTCAGTTATAACACTTTCACTGTTACACTAACCCTCAGTATAAGACTCTCAGATATAACACTCTCACTGTTACAGTCACCCTCAGTATAAGACTCTCAGTTATAACACTCTCACTGTTACAGTCACCCTCAGTATAAGACGCTCAGTTATAACACTCTCTGTTACACTGACCCTCAGGATAATACTCTCCGTTATAACACTCTCTCTCTCACACTGACCCTCAGTATAAGACTCAGTTATAACACTCTCTCTGTTACACTGACCCTCAGTTTGAGACTGCCAGTTTTCACACACTCTCTTACACACTGATCCTCAGTATAAGACTCTCAGTTATAACACTCTCTCTCTCACACTGACCCTCAGTATAACACTCTCAGTTATAATACTCATCTGTTACACTGACCCTCAGTATAAGACTCTCAGTTATAACACTGTCTCTGTTACACTCACCCTCAGTATAAGACTCACAGTTATAACACTGTCTCTGTTACACTGAACCTCAGTGTAAGACTCTGCTATAACACTCTCTCTTTTACAATGACCCTCAGTATAAGACTCTCAGTTATAACACTCTCACTGTTACAGTCACCCTCAGTATTAGACTCTCAGTTATAACACTCACTCTCACACTGACCCTCAGTATAAGACTCTCAGTTATATCACTCTCGCTGTTACACTGACCCTCAGTATAAGACGCTCAGTTATGACACTCTGTCTCACACTGACCCTCAGTATAAGACGCTCAGTTATAACACTCTCTGTTACACTGACCCTCAGCTGAAGACTCTCAATTTTAACACACTTTCTCTCAGACTGACCATCAGTAAAAGACTCGCAGTTATAACACTCACTCTCACTCACTGACACTCAGTATAAGATTCTCACTTATAACACCCTCTCTGTTACACTGACCCTCAGTATAAGACGCTCAGTTATAACACTCTCTCTGTTACACTGACCCTCAGTATAAGAATCTCTGTTATAACACTGTCACTGTTACACTGACACTCACTAAAAGACTCTCAGTTTTATCACTCTCTCTCTCACACTGACCCTCAGTATAAGACGCTCAGTTATAACACTCTCCGTTACACTGACCCTCAGTATAAGACACTCAGTTATAACACTCTCTCTGTCACACTGATCCTCAGTATAAGACGCTCAGTTATAACACTCTCTCTGTCACACTGACCCTCAGTATAAGACTCAGTTATAACACTCTCTCTGTTTCACTAACCCTCAGTATAAGACTCTTCAGTTATAACACTCTCTCTGTTACACTGACCCTCAGTATAAGATAATCAGTTATTAAACACTCTCTCTGTTTAACTGTCCCTCAGTATAAGACTCTCACTTTTCACACTATCTCTGTTACACTGAACCTCAGTATATGACTCTCTGTTATAACACTCTGTTACACTGACCCTCACTAAAAGACTCTCAGTTTTATCACTCTCTCTCTCACACTGATGCTCAGTATAAGACTCAGTTATAACACTCTCTCTGTTACACTGACCCTCAGTATAAGACACTCAGTTATATCACTCTCCCTGTTACTCTGACCCTCAGATTAAGACACTCAGTTATAACACACTGTTTCTCACACTGACCATCACTATCAGGCTCTCAGTTATAATACGGTCTCAGATACACTGACCCTCAGTATAAGACTCTCAGTTATAACACTCTCTCTGTTACACTGACCCTCAGTATAAGACTATCAGCTATAACACACACTCTGTTACACTAACCATCAGTATAAGACTCTCAGTTATAATACTGTCTCTGTTATACTGACCCTCAGTATAAGACTCTCAGTTATAACACTGTCTCTCTCACACTGACCCTTAGTATAAGACGCTCCGTTATAACACTCTGTTACACTGACCCTCAGTATAAGACTCTCAGTTATAACACTCTCTCTGTTACACTCACCCTCAGTATAAGACTCACAGTTATAACACTCTCTCTGTTACACTGACCCTCAGTATAAGACTCCCAGTTATAACACTCTCTCTTTTACACTCACCCTGAGTATAAGACTCACAGTTATAATACTCTCTCTGTTACACTGAACCTCAGTATAAGACTCAGTTATCACACTCTCTCTGTTACATGGACCCTCATTATAAGACTCTCTGTTATAACACTCACTCTCACAATGCCCCTCAGTATAAGACACTCAGTTATAACACACTCTCTCTAACACTGACCCTCAGTATAAGACTCTCAGTTATAACACTGTCTCTGTTACACTGACCCTCAGTATAAGTCTCTCAGTTATAACACTCTCTCTGTTACACTGACCCTCAGTATAAGACTCTCAGTTATAACACTGTCTCTTTTACACTTACCCTCAGTATAAGACTCTCAGTTATAACACTCTCTCTCTCACACTGACCCTCAGTATAAGACTCTCAGTCATAACACTCTCTCTGTTACACTGACCCTCTGTATAAGACTGTCAGTTATTAACCTCTCTCTGTTACAGTGACCCTCAGTATAAGACACTCAGTTGTAACACTGTTTCTCACAAACTGACCCTCAGTATAAGACTCTCAGTTATAACACTCTCTCTGTTACCCTGACACTCAGTATAAGAAGCTCAGTTATAACACACTCTCTCTCACACTGACCCTCAGTACAAGACTCAGTTATAACACTCTCTCTGCTGCACTGACCTTCCATATAAGACTCTCAGTTATAACACTCTCTCTTACACTGACACTCAGCATAAGACTCTCAGTTATAAGACTCTCTGTTACACTGAGTTTCAGTATAAGATTCTCAGTTATAACACTCTCTCTGTTACACTCACCCTCAATATAAGACTCACAGTTATAACACTCTCTCTGTTGCACTGACCCTCAATATAAGACTCTCAGTTATGATACTCACTCTGACAATGACCCTCAGTATAAGACACTCAGTTATAACACACTCTCTCTCACACTGACCCTCAGTATAAGACTCTCTGTTATAACATTCTCTCTGTTACACTGACCCTCAATATTAGACTCTCAGTTATAACTCTCACTCTCACACTGACCCTCAGTATTATAAACTCAGCTATAACACTGACCCTCAGTATAAGACTTTCAGTTATAACACTGTCTCTGTTACAGTGACCCTCACTATTAGACTCTCAGTTATAACACTCTCTCTGTTACACTGACCCTTAGTATAAGACACTCAGTTATAACACTCTCTGTTACACTGACCCTCAGTATCAGACTCTCAGTTATAACACTCTCTCTGTTACAGTGACCCTCAGTATAAGACGCTCAGTTATAACACTCTCTCTGTTACACTGACCCTCAGTATAAGACTCTCAGTTATAACACTCTCACTGTTACAATGACCCTCAGTATAAGACTCTCAGTTATAACACTCTCGCTGTTACACTGACCCTCAGTATAAGACGCTCAGTTATAACACTCTCCATTACACTGACCCTCAGTATAAGACACTCAGTTATAACACTCTCTCTGTCACACTGACCCTCAGTATAAGACTCAGTTATAACACTCTCTCTGTTACACTGACCCTCAGTATAAGACACTCAGTTGTAACAATCTCCCTGTTACTCTGACCCTCAGTTTAAGACACTCAGTTATAACACACGGTTTCTCACACTGACCATCACAATCAGGCTCTCAGTTATAATACGGTCTCAGATACACTGACCCTCAGTATAAGACTCTCAGTTATAACACTCTCTCTGTTACACTGACCCTCAGTATAAGGCTCTCAGTTATAACACACTCTCTGTTACACTAACCATCAGTATAAGACTCTCAGTTATAATACTGTCTCTGTTATACCGACCATCAGTATAAGACTCTCAGTTATAACACTGTCTCTCTCACACTGACGCTCAGTATAAGACGCTCCGTCATAACACTCTCTCTCTCACACTGACCCTCAGTATAAGACGCTCAGTTATAACACTCTTTCTGTTAGACTGACCCTCAGTATAAGACTCTCAGTTATAACACTCTCTCTGTTACACTCACCCTCAGTATAAGACTCACAGTTATAACACTTTTTGATACACTGACCCTCAGTATAAGACACTCAGTTATAACACTCTCTGTTACACTGACCGTCAGGATAAGACTCAGTTATAACACTCTCTCTGTTGCACTGACCCTCAGTTTGAGACTGCCAGTTTTCACGCTCTCTCTTACACACTGATCCTCAGTATAAGACTCTCGGTTATAACACTCTCTCTCTCACACAGACACTCAGTATAAGACTCTCAGTTATAACATTCTCTCTGTTACACTGACCCTCAATATAAGACTCTCAGTTATAACTCTCACTCTCACACTGACCCTCAGTATTATAAACTCAGCTATAACACTGACCCTCAGTATAAGACTTTCAGTTATAACACTGTCTCCGTTACAGTGACCCTCACTATTAGACTCTCAGTTATAACACTCTCTCTGTTACACTGACCCTTAGTATAAGACACTCAGTTATAACACTCTCTGTTACACTGACCCTCAGTATCAGACTCTCAGTTATAACACTCTCTCTGTTACAGTGACCCTCAGTATAAGACTCTCAGTTATAACACTCTCACTGTTACAATGACCCTCAGTATAAGACTCTCAGTTATAACACTCTCGCTGTTACACTGACCCTCAGTATAAGACGCTCAGTTATAACACTCTCCATTACACTGACCCTCAGTATAAGACACTCAGTTATAACACTCTCTCTCTCAGACTGATCCTCAGTATAAGACGCTCAGTTATAACACTCTCTCTGTCACACTGACCCTCAGTATAAGACTCAGTTATAACACTCTCTCTGTTACACTGACCCTCAGGATAAGACACTCAGTTGTAACAATCTCCCTGTTACTCTGACCCTCAGTTTAAGACACTCAGTTATAACACACGGTTTCTCACACTGACCATCACAATCAGGCTCTCAGTTATAATACGGTCTCAGATACACTGACCCTCAGTATAAGACTCTCAGTTATAACACTCTCTCTGTTACACTGACCCTCAGTATAAGACTCTCAGTTATAACACACTCTCTGTTACACTAACCATCAGTATAAGACTCTCAGTTATAATACTGTCTCTGTTATACCGACCATCAGTATAAGACTCTCAGTTATAACACTGTCTCTCTCACACTGACGCTCAGTATAAGACGCTCCGTTACAACACTCTCTCTCTCACACTGACCCTCAGTATAAGACGCTCAGTTATAACACTCTTTCTGTTAGACTGACCCTCAGTATAAGACTCTCAGTTATAACACTCTCTCTGTTACACTCACCCTCAGTATAAGACTCACAGTTATAACACTTTCTGATACACTGACCCTCAGTATAAGACACCCAGTTATAACACTCTCTGTTACACTGACCCTCAGAATAAGACTCAGTTATAACACTCTCTCTGTTGCACTGACCCTCAGTTTGAGACTGCCAGTTTTCACGCTCTCTCTTACACACTGATCCTCAGTATAAGACTCTCAGTTATAACACTCTCTCTCTCACACAGACATTCAGTATAAGACTCTCAGTTATAACATTCTCTCTGTTACACTGACCCTCAATATAAGACTCTCAGTTATAACTCTCACTCTCACACTGACCCTCAGTATTATAAACTCAGCTATAACACTGACCCTCAGTGTAAGACTTTCAGTTATAACACTGTCTCTGTTACAGTGACCCTCAGTATAAGACTCAGTTATAACACTCTCTCTGTTACCCTGACCCTCAGTATAAGACACTCAGTTGTAACAATCTCCCTGTTACTCTGACCCTCAGTTTAAGACACTCAGTTATAACACACGGTTTCTCACACTGACCATCACAATCAGGCTCTCAGTTATAATACGGTCTCAGATACACTGACCCTCAGTATAAGACTCTCAGTTATAACACTCTCTCTGTTACACTGACCCTCAGTATAAGACTCTCAGTTATAACACACTCTCTGTTACACTAACCATCAGTATAAGACTCTCAGTTATAATACTGTCTCTGTTATACCGACCATCAGTATAAGACTCTCAGTTATAACACTGTCTCTCTCACACTGACGCTCAGTATAAGACGCTCCGTTATAACTCTCTCTCTCTCACACTGACCCTCAGTATGAGACGCTCAGTTATAACACTCTTTCTGTTAGACTGACCCTCAGTATAAGACTCTCAGTTATAACACTCTCTCTGTTACACTCACCCTCAGTATAAGACTCACAGTTATAACACTTTCTGATACACTGACCCTCAGTATAAGACACTCAGTTACAACACTCTCTGTTACACTGACCCTCAGGATAAGACTCAGTTATAACACTCTCTCTGTTGCACTGACCCTCAGTTTGAGACTGCCAGTTTTCACGCTCTCTCTTACACACTGATCCTCAGTATAAGAGTCTCAGTTATAACACTCTCTCTCTCACACAGACACTCAGTATAATACTGTCAGTTATAACATTGTCTGTTACACTTACCCTCAGTATACGACTCTCAGTTATAACACTCTCTCTGTTACACTGATCCTCAGTATACGACTCTCAGTTATAACACACTGTCTCTCACACTGACCCTCAGTATAAGTCTCTCAGTTATAACACTCTCTCTTTTACACTGACCCTCACTATAAGACACTCAGTTATAACACTCTCTGTCTCACACTGACCCTCAGTACAAGACTCAGTTATAACACTCTCTCTGTTACACTGACCCTCAGTATAAGACCCTCAGTTATAACACTCTCTCTTTTACACTGACCCTCACTATAAGACACTCAGTTATAACACTCTCTGTTACAGTGACCCTCAGTGTAAGTCTCCCAATTATAACACTCTCTCTCTCACACTGACCCTCAGTACAAGACTCTGTTATAACGCTCTCTATTACAATGACTCTCAGTATGAGACTCTCAGTTTAAACATTCTCTCTGTTACGCTGACCCTCAGTATGACTCCCAGTTATAACACTCTCTCTCACAAACTGACCCTCAGTACAAGACTCAGTTATAACACTCTCTGTTACAATGAGCCTCAGTATGAGACTCTCAGTTATAACGCACTCTCTGTTACACTGACCCTCAGTATAAGACTCTCAGTTATAACACTCTCTCTGTTACAGTGACCTCTGTATAAGACACTCAGTTATAACACTCTCTGTTACAATGACCATCAGTATAAGACTCTCAGTATATAACACACTCGCTGTTGCACTGACCCTCAGTATAAGACACTCAGTTATAGCACTCTGTTACAATGACCCTCAGTATAAGACTCTCAGTTATTACACTCTCTCTGTTACACTGACCCTCAGTATAAGCCTCCCAGTTATAACACTCTCTCTGTTACACTGACCCTCAGTACAAGACTCTCAGTTTTTACACAATCTTTTACACTGACCCTCAGTATAATACTCTCAGTTATAACACTCTCTCTCTCACACAGACACTCAGTATAAGACTCTCAGTTATAACACTCTCTGTTACACTTACCCTCAGTATAAGACTCTCAGATATAACACTCTCTCTTATACTGACCCTCAGTATTACACTCTCCGTTATAACACTCTCTCTGTTACACTCACCCTCTATATAAGATTCACAGTTATAATACTCTCTCTGTTACACTGAGACTCAGTACAAGACTCTCAGTTATAACACTCACTCTCCCACTGACCCTCAGTATAAGACACTCAGTTATAACACTCTGTCTCTCACAATGACCCTCTGTATAAGACTCTCAGGTATAACATTCTCTGTTACACTTACCCTCAGTATAAGGCTCTCAGTTATAACACTCTCTCTGTTACACTGATCCTCAGTATACGACTCTCAGTTGTAACACTGTCTCTGTTACACTGACCCTCAGTATAAGACTCTCAGTTATAACACTGTCTCTTTTACACTTACCCTCAGTATAAGACTCTCAGTTATAACACTCTCTCTCTCACACTGACCCTCAGTATAAGACTCTCAGTCATAACACTCTCTCTGTTACACTGACCCTCTGTATAAGACTGTCAGTTATTAACCTCTCTCTGTTACAGTGACCCTCAGTATAAGACACTCAGTTATAACACTGTTTCTCACAAACTGACCCTCAGTATAAGACTCTCAGTTATAACACTCTCTCTGTTACCCTGACACTCAGTATAAGAAGCTCAGTTATAACACACTCTCTCTCACACTGACCCTCAGTACAAGACTCAGTTATAACACTCTCTCTGCTGCACTGACCTTCCATATAAGACTCTCAGTTATAACACTCTCTCTTACACTGACACTCAGCATAAGACTCTCAGTTATAAGACTCTCTGTTACACTGAGTTTCAGTATAAGATTCTCAGTTATAACACTCTCTCTGTTACACTCACCCTCAATATAAGACTCACAGTTATAACACTCTCTCTGTTGCACTGACCCTCAATATAAGACTCTCAGTTATGATACTCACTCTGACAATGACCCTCAGTATAAGACACTCAGTTATAACACACTCTCTCTCACACTGACCCTCAGTATAAGACTCTCTGTTATAACATTCTCTCTGTTACACTGACCCTCAATATTAGACTCTCAGTTATAACTCTCACTCTCACACTGACCCTCAGTATTATAAACTCAGCTATAACACTGACCCTCAGTATAAGACTTTCAGTTATAACACTGTCTCTGTTACAGTGACCCTCACTATTAGACTCTCAGTTATAACACTCTCTCTGTTACACTGACCCTTAGTATAAGACACTCAGTTATAACACTCTCTGTTACACTGACCCTCAGTATCAGACTCTCAGTTATAACACTCTCTCTGTTACAGTGACCCTCAGTATAAGACGCTCAGTTATAACACTCTCTCTGTTACACTGACCCTCAGTATAAGACTCTCAGTTATAACACTCTCACTGTTACAATGACCCTCAGTATAAGACTCTCAGTTATAACACTCTCGCTGTTACACTGACCCTCAGTATAAGACGCTCAGTTATAACACTCTCCATTACACTGACCCTCAGTATAAGACACTCAGTTATAACACTCTCTCTGTCACACTGACCCTCAGTATAAGACTCAGTTATAACACTCTCTCTGTTACACTGACCCTCAGTATAAGACACTCAGTTGTAACAATCTCCCTGTTACTCTGACCCTCAGTTTAAGACACTCAGTTATAACACACGGTTTCTCACACTGACCATCACAATCAGGCTCTCAGTTATAATACGGTCTCAGATACACTGACCCTCAGTATAAGACTCTCAGTTATAACACTCTCTCTGTTACACTGACCCTCAGTATAAGGCTCTCAGTTATAACACACTCTCTGTTACACTAACCATCAGTATAAGACTCTCAGTTATAATACTGTCTCTGTTATACCGACCATCAGTATAAGACTCTCAGTTATAACACTGTCTCTCTCACACTGACGCTCAGTATAAGACGCTCCGTCATAACACTCTCTCTCACACTGACCCTCAGTATAAGACGCTCAGTTATAACACTCTTTCTGTTAGACTGACCCTCAGTATAAGACTCTCAGTTATAACACTCTCTCTGTTACACTCACCCTCAGTATAAGACTCACAGTTATAACACTTTTTGATACACTGACCCTCAGTATAAGACACTCAGTTATAACACTCTCTGTTACACTGACCGTCAGGATAAGACTCAGTTATAACACTCTCTCTGTTGCACTGACCCTCAGTTTGAGACTGCCAGTTTTCACGCTCTCTCTTACACACTGATCCTCAGTATAAGACTCTCGGTTATAACACTCTCTCTCTCACACAGACACTCAGTATAAGACTCTCAGTTATAACATTCTCTCTGTTACACTGACCCTCAATATAAGACTCTCAGTTATAACTCTCACTCTCACACTGACCCTCAGTATTATAAACTCAGCTATAACACTGACCCTCAGTATAAGACTTTCAGTTATAACACTGTCTCCGTTACAGTGACCCTCACTATTAGACTCTCAGTTATAACACTCTCTCTGTTACACTGACCCTTAGTATAAGACACTCAGTTATAACACTCTCTGTTACACTGACCCTCAGTATCAGACTCTCAGTTATAACACTCTCTCTGTTACAGTGACCCTCAGTATAAGACTCTCAGTTATAACACTCTCACTGTTACAATGACCCTCAGTATAAGACTCTCAGTTATAACACTCTCGCTGTTACACTGACCCTCAGTATAAGACGCTCAGTTATAACACTCTCCATTACACTGACCCTCAGTATAAGACACTCAGTTATAACACTCTCTCTCTCAGACTGATCCTCAGTATAAGACGCTCAGTTATAACACTCTCTCTGTCACACTGACCCTCAGTATAAGACTCAGTTATAACACTCTCTCTGTTACACTGACCCTCAGGATAAGACACTCAGTTGTAACAATCTCCCTGTTACTCTGACCCTCAGTTTAAGACACTCAGTTATAACACACGGTTTCTCACACTGACCATCACAATCAGGCTCTCAGTTATAATACGGTCTCAGATACACTGACCCTCAGTATAAGACTCTCAGTTATAACACTCTCTCTGTTACACTGACCCTCAGTATAAGACTCTCAGTTATAACACACTCTCTGTTACACTAACCATCAGTATAAGACTCTCAGTTATAATACTGTCTCTGTTATACCGACCATCAGTATAAGACTCTCAGTTATAACACTGTCTCTCTCACACTGACGCTCAGTATAAGACGCTCCGTTACAACACTCTCTCTCTCACACTGACCCTCAGTATAAGACGCTCAGTTATAACACTCTTTCTGTTAGACTGACCCTCAGTATAAGACTCTCAGTTATAACACTCTCTCTGTTACACTCACCCTCAGTATAAGACTCACAGTTATAACACTTTCTGATACACTGACCCTCAGTATAAGACACCCAGTTATAACACTCTCTGTTACACTGACCCTCAGAATAAGACTCAGTTATAACACTCTCTCTGTTGCACTGACCCTCAGTTTGAGACTGCCAGTTTTCACGCTCTCTCTTACACACTGATCCTCAGTATAAGACTCTCAGTTATAACACTCTCTCTCTCACACAGACATTCAGTATAAGACTCTCAGTTATAACATTCTCTCTGTTACACTGACCCTCAATATAAGACTCTCAGTTATAACTCTCACTCTCACACTGACCCTCAGTATTATAAACTCAGCTATAACACTGACCCTCAGTGTAAGACTTTCAGTTATAACACTGTCTCTGTTACAGTGACCCTCAGTATAAGACTCAGTTATAACACTCTCTCTGTTACCCTGACCCTCAGTATAAGACACTCAGTTGTAACAATCTCCCTGTTACTCTGACCCTCAGTTTAAGACACTCAGTTATAACACACGGTTTCTCACACTGACCATCACAATCAGGCTCTCAGTTATAATACGGTCTCAGATACACTGACCCTCAGTATAAGACTCTCAGTTATAACACTCTCTCTGTTACACTGACCCTCAGTATAAGACTCTCAGTTATAACACACTCTCTGTTACACTAACCATCAGTATAAGACTCTCAGTTATAATACTGTCTCTGTTATACCGACCATCAGTATAAGACTCTCAGTTATAACACTGTCTCTCTCACACTGACGCTCAGTATAAGACGCTCCGTTATAACTCTCTCTCTCTCACACTGACCCTCAGTATGAGACGCTCAGTTATAACACTCTTTCTGTTAGACTGACCCTCAGTATAAGACTCTCAGTTATAACACTCTCTCTGTTACACTCACCCTCAGTATAAGACTCACAGTTATAACACTTTCTGATACACTGACCCTCAGTATAAGACACTCAGTTACAACACTCTCTGTTACACTGACCCTCAGGATAAGACTCAGTTATAACACTCTCTCTGTTGCACTGACCCTCAGTTTGAGACTGCCAGTTTTCACGCTCTCTCTTACACACTGATCCTCAGTATAAGAGTCTCAGTTATAACACTCTCTCTCTCACACAGACACTCAGTATAATACTGTCAGTTATAACATTGTCTGTTACACTTACCCTCAGTATACGACTCTCAGTTATAACACTCTCTCTGTTACACTGATCCTCAGTATACGACTCTCAGTTATAACACACTGTCTCTCACACTGACCCTCAGTATAAGTCTCTCAGTTATAACACTCTCTCTTTTACACTGACCCTCACTATAAGACACTCAGTTATAACACTCTCTGTCTCACACTGACCCTCAGTACAAGACTCAGTTATAACACTCTCTCTGTTACACTGACCCTCAGTATAAGACCCTCAGTTATAACACTCTCTCTTTTACACTGACCCTCACTATAAGACACTCAGTTATAACACTCTCTGTTACAGTGACCCTCAGTGTAAGTCTCCCAATTATAACACTCTCTCTCTCACACTGACCCTCAGTACAAGACTCTGTTATAACGCTCTCTATTACAATGACTCTCAGTATGAGACTCTCAGTTTAAACATTCTCTCTGTTACGCTGACCCTCAGTATGACTCCCAGTTATAACACTCTCTCTCACAAACTGACCCTCAGTACAAGACTCAGTTATAACACTCTCTGTTACAATGAGCCTCAGTATGAGACTCTCAGTTATAACGCACTCTCTGTTACACTGACCCTCAGTATAAGACTCTCAGTTATAACACTCTCTCTGTTACAGTGACCTCTGTATAAGACACTCAGTTATAACACTCTCTGTTACAATGACCATCAGTATAAGACTCTCAGTATATAACACACTCGCTGTTGCACTGACCCTCAGTATAAGACACTCAGTTATAGCACTCTGTTACAATGACCCTCAGTATAAGACTCTCAGTTATTACACTCTCTCTGTTACACTGACCCTCAGTATAAGCCTCCCAGTTATAACACTCTCTCTGTTACACTGACCCTCAGTACAAGACTCTCAGTTTTTACACAATCTTTTACACTGACCCTCAGTATAATACTCTCAGTTATAACACTCTCTCTCTCACACAGACACTCAGTATAAGACTCTCAGTTATAACACTCTCTGTTACACTTACCCTCAGTATAAGACTCTCAGATATAACACTCTCTCTTATACTGACCCTCAGTATTACACTCTCCGTTATAACACTCTCTCTGTTACACTCACCCTCTATATAAGATTCACAGTTATAATACTCTCTCTGTTACACTGAGACTCAGTACAAGACTCTCAGTTATAACACTCACTCTCCCACTGACCCTCAGTATAAGACACTCAGTTATAACACTCTGTCTCTCACAATGACCCTCTGTATAAGACTCTCAGGTATAACATTCTCTGTTACACTTACCCTCAGTATAAGGCTCTCAGTTATAACACTCTCTCTGTTACACTGATCCTCAGTATACGACTCTCAGTTGTAACACTGTCTCTGTTACACTGACCCTCAGTATAAGACTCTCAGTTATAACACTGTCTCTTTTACACTTACCCTCAGTATAAGACTCTCAGTTATAACACTCTCTCTCTCACACTGACCCTCAGTATAAGACTCTCAGTCATAACACTCTCTCTGTTACACTGACCCTCTGTATAAGACTGTCAGTTATTAACCTCTCTCTGTTACAGTGACCCTCAGTATAAGACACTCAGTTATAACACTGTTTCTCACAAACTGACCCTCAGTATAAGACTCTCAGTTATAACACTCTCTCTGTTACCCTGACACTCAGTATAAGAAGCTCAGTTATAACACACTCTCTCTCACACTGACCCTCAGTACAAGACTCAGTTATAACACTCTCTCTGCTGCACTGACCTTCCATATAAGACTCTCAGTTATAACACTCTCTCTTACACTGACACTCAGCATAAGACTCTCAGTTATAAGACTCTCTGTTACACTGAGTTTCAGTATAAGATTCTCAGTTATAACACTCTCTCTGTTACACTCACCCTCAATATAAGACTCACAGTTATAACACTCTCTCTGTTGCACTGACCCTCAATATAAGACTCTCAGTTATGATACTCACTCTGACAATGACCCTCAGTATAAGACACTCAGTTATAACACACTCTCTCTCACACTGACCCTCAGTACAAGACTCTGTTATAACGCTCTCTATTACAATGACTCTCAGTATGAGACTCTCAGTTTAAACATTCTCTCTGTTACGCTGACCCTCAGTATGACTCCCAGTTATAACACTCTCTCTCACAAACTGACCCTCAGTACAAGACTCAGTTATAACACTCTCTGTTACAATGAGCCTCAGTATGAGACTCTCAGTTATAACGCACTCTCTGTTACACTGACCCTCAGTATAAGACTCTCAGTTATAACACTCTCTCTGTTACAGTGACCTCTGTATAAGACACTCAGTTATAACACTCTCTGTTACAATGACCATCAGTATAAGACTCTCAGTATATAACACACTCGCTGTTGCACTGACCCTCAGTATAAGACACTCAGTTATAGCACTCTGTTACAATGACCCTCAGTATAAGACTCTCAGTTATTACACTCTCTCTGTTACACTGACCCTCAGTATAAGCCTCCCAGTTATAACACTCTCTCTGTTACACTGACCCTCAGTACAAGACTCTCAGTTTTTACACAATCTTTTACACTGACCCTCAGTATAATACTCTCAGTTATAACACTCTCTCTCTCACACAGACACTCAGTATAAGACTCTCAGTTATAACACTCTCTGTTACACTTACCCTCAGTATAAGACTCTCAGATATAACACTCTCTCTTATACTGACCCTCAGTATTACACTCTCCGTTATAACACTCTCTCTGTTACACTCACCCTCTATATAAGATTCACAGTTATAATACTCTCTCTGTTACACTGAGACTCAGTACAAGACTCTCAGTTATAACACTCACTCTCCCACTGACCCTCAGTATAAGACACTCAGTTATAACACTCTGTCTCTCACAATGACCCTCAGTATAAGACTCTCAGGTATAACATTCTCTGTTACACTTACCCTCAGTATAAGGCTCTCAGTTATAACACTCTCTCTGTTACACTGATCCTCAGTATACGACTCTCAGTTATAACACTGTCTCTGTTACACTGACCCTCAGTATGAGACTCTCAGTTATAACAATCTCTGTTAAGCTGACCCTCAGTATAAGACACTCAGTCATAACACACTGTCTCTTACACTGACCCTCATTATAAGTCTCTCAGTTATAACACTCTCTCTCTCACACTGACCCTCAGTATAAGACCCTCAGTTATAACACTCTCTCTTTTACACCGACCCTCACTATAAGACACTCAGTTATAACACTCTCTGTTACACTGACCTTCAGTATAAGACACTCAGTTATAACACTCTCTGTCTCACACTGACCCTCAGTACAAGACTCAGTTATAACACTCTCTCTGTTACACTGACCCTCAGTATAAGACCCTCAGTTATAACACTCTCTCTTTTACTGACCCTCACTATAAGACACTCAGTTATAACACTCTCTGTTACAGTGACCCTCAGTATAAGACTCCCAGTTATAACACTCTCTCTCTCAAACTGACCCTCAGTAAAAGACTCTGTTATAACGCTCTCTATTACAATGACTCTCAGTATGAGACTTTCAGTCATAACACTCTCTCTGTTACACTGACCCTCAGTATAAGACTCCCAGTTATAACACTCTCTCTCACAAATTGACCCTCAGTACAAGACTCAGTTATAACACTCTCTGTTACAATAACCCTCAGTATAAGACTCTCAGTTATAACACTCTCTCTGTTACAGTGACCCTCAGTATAAGACACTCAGTTATAATACTCTCTGTTACAATGACCCTCAGGATAAGACTCTCAGTTATAACACTCTCTTTGTTACACTGACCCTCAGTATAAGCCTCCCAGTTATAACACTCTCTCTCACAAACTGACCCTCAGTATAAGACACTCAGTTATAACACTCTCACTATCACACTGACACTCAGTTTAAGACGCTCAGTTAAAGCACTCTCTGTTACACTGACTCTCAGTATAAGACGCTCAGTTATAACACTTTCTCTCACACTGACCCTCAGCATAAGACAATCAATTATAACACTCTCTCTGTTACACTGACCCTCAGTATAAGACTCTCAGTTATAACACTCTCTCTGTTACACTCACCCTCAGTATAAGACTCACAGATATAATACTCCCTCTGTTACACTGAACCTCAGTATAAGACTCAGTTATCACACTCTCTCTGTTACATGGACCCTCAGTTTCAGACTCTCTGATATAACACTCTCTCTCACAATGCCCCTCAGTATAAGACACTCAGTTATAACACACTCTCTCTAACACTGACCCTCAGTATAAGACTCCCAGTTATAACACTGTCTCTGTTACACTGACCCTCAGTATAAGTCTCTCAGTTATAACACTGTCTCTGTTACACTGACCCTCAGTACAAGACTCTCAGTTATAACACTCTCTCTTTTACACTGACCCTCAGTATAAGACACTCAGTTATAACACACTCTCTCTAACACTGACCCTCAGTATAAGACTCCCAGTTATAACACTGTCTCTGTTACACTGACCCTCAGTATAAGTCTCTCAGTTATAACACTGTCTCTGTTACACTGACCCTCAGTACAAGACTCTCAGTTATAACACTCTCTCTTTTACACTGACCCTCAGTATAAGACACTCAGTTATAACACACTCTCTCTCACACTGACCCTCAGTATAAGACGCTCAGTTATGACACTCTCTGTCTCAAGCTGACCCTTACTATAAGACGCTCAGTTATAACACTTTCTCTCACACTGACCCTCAGCATAAGAACCTCAATTATAACACTCTCACTCTCTCGCACACTGATATTCAGTATAAGATGTTCAGTTATAACAGTCTCTCTGTTACACTGACCCTCAATATAAGACTCTCTGTTATAACGCTCTCTGTGTTACAATGACCATCAGTATAAGACTCAAATATAACACACTCTCTGTTACACTGACACTCAGTATAAGACTCAGTTATAACACCCTCTCTGTTACACTGAAACTCAGTATAAGACGCTCAGTTATAGCACTCTCACTATCATACTGACACTCAGTATAAGACGCTCATTTATAACACACTCTATGTTACACTGACCCTCAGAATAAGACTCAGTTATAACACTCTCTGTTACACTGACCCTCAGGAAACGACTCTCAGTTATAACATTCTCTGTTTCACTGACCCTCAGTATAAGACACTCAGTTATAACAGTCTCTCTCTCACACTAACACTCAGTATAAGAATCTCAGTTATAACACTCTCTCTGTTACACTCACACTCAGTAAATGACTCTCAGTTATAACACTCTCTCTGTTACACTGACCCTCAGTATAAGACACTCAGTTATACCACTCTCTCTGTTACACTGACCCACAGTATACGACTCTCAGTTATAAAACTGTCTCTGTTACACTGACCCTCAATATAAGACTTTCAGTTATAACACACTCTCTCTCACACTGACCCTCAGTACAAGACTCAGTTATAACACTCTCTCTGTTACACTGACCCTCAGTAAAAGACTCCCAGTTATAACACACTCTCTCTCACACTGACCCTCAGTATAAGACTCTCAGTTATAACACTCTCTCTGTAATATTGAGGGTCAGTGTAAGTCTCTCAGTTATAACACTCACTCTCACACTGACCCTCAGTATAAGACGCTCAGTTATAACACTCACTCTCTCACACTGACCCTCAGTATAAGACGCTCTGTTATAACACTTTCTCTCACACTGACCCTCAGCATAAGACCCTCAATTATAACACTTTCTCTCGTACACTGACCCTCTGTATAAGATGTTCAGTTATAACAATCTCTCTGTTACACTGACCCTCAATATAAGACTCTTTGTTATAACGTTCTTTGTGTTACAATGACCATCAGTATAAGACTCAGTTATAACACACTCTCGGTTACACTGACCCTCAGTATAAGACTCTCAGTTATAACAATCTCTGTTACCCTGAACCTCAGTCTAAGACACTCAGTTGTAACACTCTCTCTCTCACACTGACCCTCAGTATAAGTCTCTCAGTTATAACAGTCTCTCTGTCACACTGCACTCAGTATAATACTCTCAGTTTTTACACAATCTGTTACACTGACCCTCAGTATAAGACTCTCACTTATAACACTCTCTGTTACACTTACCCTCAGTATAAGACTCTCAGTTATAACACTCTCTGTTACACTTACCCGCAGTATAAGACTCTCAGTTATAACACTCTCTCTGTTACACTGACCCTCAGTATAAGACACTCAGTTATACCACTCTCTCTGCTACACTGACCCACATTATACGACTCTCAGTTATAAAACTGTCTCTGTTACACTGACCCTCAGTAGAAGACTCCCAGTTATAACACACTCTCTCACTATCTGACCCTCAGTATAAGACTCTCAGTTATAACACAGTCTCTGTTACACTGACCCTCAGTATAAGACACTCAGTTATAACAGTCTCTCTCTCTCACACTGACCCTCAGTATAAGACTCTCAGTTATAACACAGTCTCTGTTACACTGACCCTCAGTATAAGACTCTCTGTTATAACACTCTCTCTGTTACACTGACCGTCAGTCTAAGACACTCAGTTATAACACTCTCTCTGTTACACTGATCCTCAGTCTAATACTCCCAGTTATAACACTCTCTCTCACAAACTGACCTTCAGTATGACTCTCAGTCACAACACTCTCTTTGTTACACTGACACTCAGTATAAGACGCGCAGTTATTAAACTCTCTCTATCACACTGACCCTCAGTTTAAGACGCTCTGTTATAACTCTTTCTCTCACACTGACCCTCAGCATAGGACGCTCAATTATAACACTCTCTCTCTCTCGCACACTGATACTCAGTAAAAGATGTTCAGTTATAACAGTCTCTCTGTTACACTGACCCTCAGTATAAGACTCAGTTATAGCACTCTCTGTTACCCTGACCCTCAGTATAAGCCTCAGTTATAACACTGTCTCTGTTACACTGATCCTCAGTATAAGACTCTCAGTTATAACTATCTACGTTCCGCTAACCCTCAGTATAAGACACTCAGTTATAACACACTGCCTGTCACACTGACCCTCAGTATAATATTCTCAGTTATAACACTCTCTCTGTTACACTGACCCTCAGTATATGACTCTCAGTTATAACACTCTCTTTCTCACACTGACCCTCAGTATAAGACTCTCAGTTATAACACTCTCTCTGTTACACTGACCCTCAGTATAAGACACTCAGTTATACCACTCTCTCTGTTACACTGACCCACAGTATACCACTCTCAGTTATAAAACAGTCTCTCTCCCACTGACCCTCAGTACAAGACTAAGTTATAACATTCTCTCTGTTACACTGACCCTCAGTAGAAGATACTCAGTTATAACATTCTCTCTGTTACACTGACCCTCAGTACAAGACTCTCAGTTAAAACAATCTCTGTTACCCTGACCCTCAGTCTAAGACACTCGTTTGTAACAGACTCTCTCTCACACTGACCCTCAGTATAAGTCTCTCAGTTATAACATTCTCTGTTACACTTACCCTGAGTATAAGACTCTCAGTTGTAACACTCTTTCTGTTACACTGACCCTCAGTATAAGACTCTCAGTTATAACACTCACTCTCACACATACCTTCAGTATAAGACAATCTGTTATAACTCTATCTCTGGTAAATTGACCCTCAGTATAATACTCCCAGTTATAACACTGTCTCTGTTACACTGACCCTCAGTATAAAACTCTCAGTTACAACGCTCTCTTTGTTACACTGACACTCAGTTTAAGACGCTCAGTTATAAAACTCTCTCTATCACACTGACACTCAGTATAAGACTCTCAGTTAAAGCACTCTCTGTTACACTGACCCTCAGTATAAGACTCTCAGTTATAACACGCTCTCTGTTACACTTACCCTCAGTATAGGACACTCAGCTATAACACTCGCTGTTACACTGACCATCAGTATAAGACTCTCAGTTATAACACTCTCTCTCTCACCCTGACCCTCAGTATAAGACTCTCAATTATAACACTCTCTCTGTTACACTGAACCTCAGGAGAAGACTCAGTTATAACACTCTCTCTGTTACACTGACCCTCAGTATAAGATTCTCACTTATAACACTGTCTCTGTTACAGTGACCCTCAGTATAAGACACTCAGTTATAACACACTCTCTCTCACACTGACCCTCTGTATAAGACTCATAATTATAACACTCTCTCTCTCTCTCACACTGACCCTCAGTATAAGACGCTCAGTTATAACACTCTCTCTCTCACACTGACCCTCAGTATAAGACGCTCAGTTATAACACTTTCTCTCACACTGACCCTCAGCATAAGACCCTCAATTATAACAGTCTCTCTCTCTCTCGCACACTGATACTCAGTTTAAGATGTTCAGTTATAACCGTCTCACTGTTACACTGACCCTCAATATAAGACTCTCTGTTATAACGCTCTCTGTGTTACAATGACCCTCAGTGTAAGACTCAGTTATAACACACTCTCTGTTACACTGACCCTCAGTATAAGTCTCTCAGTTATAACAATCTTTGTTACGCTGACCCTCAGTATAAGATACTCAGTTATAACACACTCTCTCTCACACTGACCCTCAGTATAAGACATTCAGTTATAATACACTGTCTCTCACATGACCCTCAGTATAAGACTATCAGTTATAACACTCTCTCTGTTACACTGACCTTCCGTTTAAGACTCTCAGTTATAACACTCTCTCTTACACTGACAATCAGCTTAAAACTCTCAGTTATAACACTCTCTCTGACACTGAGTCTCAGTATAAGACTCTCAGTTATAACACTCTCTCTTTTACAGTCACCCTCAGTATAAGACTCACAGTTATAACACTATCTCTGTTACACTGACCCTCAGTATAAGACTTTCAGGTATAACACTCATTCTCACACTGACCCTCAGTGTAAGACAGTCAGTTATAACACTCTGTCTCTCACAATGACCCTCAGTATAGGACACTCAGATATAACACTCTCTCCGTTACACTGACCCTCAGTATAAGACTCTCAGTTATAACACTGTCTCTGTTACACTGACCCTCAGTATAAGACTCTCAGTTATAAAACTGTCTCTGTTGCACTGACCCTCAGTATAAGACTCTCAGTTATAACACTCTCTTTGTTACATTGACACTCAGTATAAGACGCTCAGTTAGAAAACTCTCTCTATCACACTGACACTCAGTATAAGACGCTCATTTAAAGCACTCTCTGTTACACTGACCCTCAGTATAATACACTCGGTTATAACACACTGTCTCTCACACTGATCCTCAGTATAAGACTCTCAGTTATAACACTCTCTCTGTTACACTGACCCTCAGTATAAAAGTCACTTATAACACTCTCTCTGTTACACTGAACCTCAGTATAAGACTCACAGTTATAACACTCTGTCTGTTTCACTGACGTCAGTATAAGACACTCAGTTATAACACACTCTCTGTTACAGTGACTCTCTGTATTAGACTCAGTTATAACACTCTCTCTGTTACACTGACCCTCAGTATAAGACTCACAGTTATAACACTCTCTCTGTTACACTGACCCTCAGTATAAGACTCTCAGTTATAACACTCTCACTATCATACTGACACTCAGTATAAGATGCTCAGTAATAACACTTTCTCTCACACTGACCCTCAGCATAAGACCCTCAATTATAACACTCTCTCTCTCGCACACTGACCCTCAGTATAAGATGTTCAGTTATAACAGTCTCTCTGTTACACTGACCCTCAATATAAGACTCTCTGTTATTACGCTTTCTGTGTTACAATGACCATCAGTATTAGACTCAGTTATAACACACTCACTGTTACACTGACCCTCAGTATAAGACTCTCAGTTATAACACTCTCTGTTACACTGACCCTCAGGAGAAGACACTCAGTTATAACACACTGTCTCTCACACAGACCCTGAGTATAAGACTCTTAGTTGTAACACTCTCTCTCTCACACTGACCCTGAGTATAAGACTCTCAGTTATAACACACTCTCTGTTACACTTACCCTCCGTATAAGACACTCAGTTATAACACTCTCTCTGTAACACTGACCCTCAGTATACCACTCTCAGTTATAACACTGTCTCTGTTTCACTGACCCTCGGTATAAGACTATCAGTTTTAACACTCTCTGTTACACTGACCCTCAGTATAAGACTCTCAGTTATAACACTCTCTCTGTTCCACACACTCAGTATAAGACTCTCAGTTATAACACTGTCTCTGTTTCACTGACCCTCGGTATAAGACTATCAGTTTTAACACTCTCTGTTACACTGACCCTCAGTATAAGACTCTCAGTCATAACACTCTCTCTGTTACACTGACCCTCAGTATAAGACTCTCAGTTATAACACTCTCTCTGTCACGCTGACCCTCAGTACAAGACTCAGTTATAACACTCTCTCTGTTGCAATGACCCTCAGTATAAGACTCTCAGTTATAACAATCTCTCTGTTACACTGACCTTCCGTATAAGACTCTCAGTTATAACACTCTCTCTCACACTGAGTCTCAGTATAAGAGTCTCAGTTTTAACACTCTCTCTGTTTCACTCACCCTCAATATAAGACTCACAGTTATAACACTCTCTCTGTTACACTGACCCTCAGTATACGACTCTCAGTTATAACACTATCTCTGTTACACTGACCCTCTTTAAATGACTCTCAGTTATAACACTGTCTCTGTTACACTGACCCTCAGTATAAGACTCTCAGTTATAACACTCTCTCTGTTACACTTACCCTCAGTATAAGACACTCAGTTATAACACTCTCTGTTACACTGACCCTCAGTATCAGACTCTCAGTTTTAACTCTCTCTCTGGTACACTGACCCTCAGTATAATACTCCCAGTTATAAAACTCTCTCTCACACACTGACCCTCCGTATAAGACTCTCAGTTACAACACTCTCTTTGTTACACTGACACTCAGTATTAGACGCTCAGTTATCAAACTCTATCACACTGACACTCAGTATAAGACGCTCAGTTATAAAACTCTCTCTATCACACTGACACTCAGTATAAGACGCTCAGTTAAAGCACTCTCTGTTACACTGACCCTCAGTATAAGACACTCATTTATAACACTCTCTCTCTCTCACACTGACCCTCAGTATATGACTCTCAATTATAACACTCTCTCTCTCACACTTACCCTCAGCATAAGACCCTCAATTATAACACTCTGTCGCACACTGACCCTCAGCATTAGACTCTCAATTATAACACACTCCCTCTCGCACCCTGACCCTGCTGTTCCCGTCACATTCTGAAATCCACTCTCAGTGCCATGCGCCGCCATATGAACACACTCGACCTCTCCCTCCAGCAGCACCGCCGTACCCTTTTTCAAATCTGCGCGTGCCCCCAGTTTCATTTTATCCTTCGGCTCATCCAACGCCTCAACAAGAAACTTTTTCTGTTTCTCTCAAGTGCTAAGGAACGCAAGCTCCAACAACTCATCGACACCAACACCCATCTAGGACCCTCCACCCCTGCCTGTCCCTCCGTCCCCACCCCATCTTCCAATCCCAACCCCAGCCGTGTATTCACTATACCCCCTGACCTTCCCCTCTCCGATGCTGAACGTTCAGTGCTCAGCAAAGGACTTAGTTTCATACCCTTACGCCCTCTCCTCAATGAATTTCGGGCTCGGCATGATACTGAACTCTTCTTCCGCCGTCTTCTTCTCCGGGCTCACTTCTTTGGGCAGGAGTCCTCTCCCAGTTCAACGGATCCTTGTACCCATCTCCAATATTCTCCCTCCACCTGGACCCCTCCCTCTGGATTCTTACCTTCTCTCGATCTTTTCATTGAGAACTGTCGGCGCGACATTAGTCGTCTCAATTTCTCTGCTCCTCTCACCCATTCTAACCTGTCTCTCTCTGAACTTACTGCACTCCATTCTCTCAGGTCCAACCCTGACATTTTCATCAAACCCGCTGACAAGGGTGGTGCTGTTGTTGTCTGGCGCACTGACCTCTACCTCGCGGAGGCTGAGCGTCAACTCGCAGACACTTCCTCCTACCTCTCCCTGGACCATGACCCCACCACTGAACATCAAGCCACTGTTTCCAGGACTGTCACTGACCTCATCTCCTCTGGGGATCTCCCTCCCACAGCTTCCAACCTGATGGTCACCCAACCTCGGACGGCCCGCTTCTATCTCCTACCCAAAATCCACAAACAGAACTGCCCCGGTAGACCGATCGTCTCAGCTTGCTCCTGCCCCACAGAACTCATTTCTCGTTATCTTGACTCCCTTCTCTCTCCCCTTGTCCAGTCCCTTCCCACCTACATCCGTGATTCCTCTGACACCTTACGTCACATCAACAATTTCCAGTTCCCTGGCCCCTACCGCTTCCTCTTCACCATGGACGTCCAATCCCTCTACACCTCCATCCCCCACCAGGATGGTCTGAGGGCCCTTAGCTTCTTCCTCGAACAGAGGCCCGAACAATCCCCATCCACCACTACTCTCCTCCGTCTGGCTGAACTTGTTCTCACACTGAACAATTTCTCCTTAAACTCCTCTCACTTCCTCCAAATAAAAGGTGTGGCTATGGGTACCCGCATGGGCCCCAGCTATGCCTGTCTCTTTATGGGGTATGTGGAACATTCCTTGTTGCAGTCCTACTTCCGGCCCCCTTCCACAACTCTTTCTACGGTACATCGATGATTATTTCGGTGCCGCTTCATGCTCTCGTCAGGACTTGGAAAAATTTATTAATTTTGCTTCCAATCTCCACCCCTCCATCATTTTCACGTGGTCCATCTCTGACACTTCCCTTCCCTTCCTTGACCTCTCTGTCTCAATCTCTGGTGATAGACTGTCCACCAATATCCATTACAAACCCACCGACTCCCACAGCTATCTCGACTACAGCTCCTCACACCCCACTTCCTGTAAGGACTCCATCCCATTCTCTCAGTTCCTTCGCCTCCGTCGCATCTGTTCCGATGATGCTACATTCAAAAACAGTTCCTCTGACATGTCCTCCTTCTTCCTTAACCGAGGTTTTCCACCCACGGTCGTTGACAGGGCCCTCAACCGTGTCCGGCCCATCTCCCGCGCATCCGCCCTCACTCCTTCTCCTCCCTCCCAGAAACATGATAGGGTCCCCCTTGTCCTCACTTATCACCCCACCAGCCTCCGCATTCAAAGGATCATCCTCCGCCATTTCCGCCAACTCCAGCATGATGCCACCACCAAACACATCTTCCCTTCACCCCCCTTATCGGCATTCCGTAGGGATCGCTCCCTCCGGGACACCGTGGTCCACTCCTCCATCACCCCCTACTCCTCAACCCCCTCCTATGGCACAACCCCATGCCCACGCAAAAGATGCAACACCTGCCCCTTCACTTCCTCTCTCCTCACCGTCCAAGGACCCAAACACTCCTTTCAAGTGAAGCAGCATTTCACTTGCATTTCCCCCAACTTAGTCTACTGCATTCGTTGCTCCCAGTGTGGTCTCCTCTACATTGGAGAGACCAAACGTAAGCTGGGCGACCGCTTTGCAGAACACCTGCGGTCTGTCCGCAAGAATGACCCAAACCTCCCTGTCGCTTGCCATTTTAACACTCCACCCTGCTCTCTTGCCCACATGTCTGTCCTTGGCTTGCTGCATTGTTCCAGTGAAGCCCAATGCAAACTGGAGGAACAACACCTCATCTTCCGACTAGGGACTTTACAGCCTGCCGGACTGAATATTGAATTCAACAACTTTAGGTCGTGAGCTCCCTCCCCCATCCCGACCCCCTTTCTGTTTCCCCCTTCTTTTTTTTCCAATAAATTATAAAGATTTTCCTTTTCCCACCTATTTCCATTATTAAAAAAAAACCCACTAGAGCTATACCTTGAGTGCCCTACCATCCATTCTTAATTAGCACATTCGTTTCGATAATATCACCAACTTTAACTTTAACACCTATGTGTTCTATTGTACTATTGTCGTTGACATCTTTTGATGATCTGCTTCTATCACTGCTTGTTTGTCCCTACAACCACACCAACCCCCTCCACCTCTCTGTCTCACTATCTCTCCGCCCCCCACACACACACCTTAAACCAGCTTATATTTCAGCTCTTTCCTGGACTCGAACTCAAGTTCTGTCGAAGGGTCATGAGGACTCGAAACGTCAACTCTTTTCTTCTCCGCCGATGCTGCCAGACCTGCTGAGTTTTTCCAGGTAATTCTGTTTTTGTTTTGGATTTCCAGCATCCGCGGTTTTTTTGTTTTTATCTCAGTATAAGATGTTCAGTTATAACAGTCTCTCTGTTACACTGGGCCTCAATATAAGACTTTCTGTTATAACGCTTTCTGTGTTACAATGACCATCAGTATTGGACTCAGTTATAACACACTCACTGTTACACTGACCCTCAGTATAAGACTCTCAGTTATAACACTCTCTGTTACACTGACCCTCAGGAGAAGACACTCAGTTATAACACACTGTCTCTCACACTGACCCTCAGTATAAGACTCTCAGTTATAACTCTCTCTCTCTCACACTGACCCTCAGTATAAGACTCTCAGTTATAACACACTCTCTGTTAAACTTACCCTCCGTATAAGTCACCCAGTTATAACACTCTCTCTGTTACACTGACCCTCAGTATACGACTCTCAGTTATAACACTGTCTCTGTTTAACTGACCCTCAGTATAAGACTCTCAGTTATAACACACTGTCTCTCACACTGACCCTCAGTATAATACTCTCACTTATAACACTCTCTCTTACACTGACTCTCAGCATAAGACTCTCAGCTATAACACTCTCTCTCACACTGAGTCTCAGTATAAGACTCTCAGTTATAACACTCTCTCTGTTACACTCACCCTCAATATAAGACTCACAGTTATAACACTCTCTCTGTTACACTGACCCTCAGTATAAGACTCTCAGTTATAACACTCACTCTCACACTGACCATCAGTATAAGACACTCAGTTATAACACTCTGTCTCTCACAATGACCCTCAGTATCAGACACTCAGTTATAACACTCTCCGTTACACTGACCCTCAGTATAAGACTCTCAGTAATAACACTCTCAGTTACACTGACCCTCAGTAGAAGACAGTCAGTTATAACACACTGTCTCTCACCCTGTCCCTCAGTATAAGAATCTCAGTTATAACACTCCCCCTCTCACACTGACCCTCAGTATAAGACTCTCAGTTATAACACTCTCTCTCACACTGAGTCTCAGTATAAGGCTCTCAGTTATAACACTATCTCTGTTACACTCACCCTCAATATAAGACTCACAGTTATAACTCTCTGTTACACTGACCCTCAGTGTACGACTCTCAGTTAAAACTCTCACTCTCACACTGACCCTTAGTATAAGACACTCTGTTATAACACTCTGTCTCTCACAATGACCCTCAGTATAGGACAATCAGTTATAACACTCACTCCTTTACACTGACCCTCAGTATAAGACTCTCAGTTATAACACTGTCTCTGTAACACTGACCCTCAGTATAAGACTCTCAGTTATAACACTGTCTCTGTTAAACTGACCCTCAGTATAAGACACTCAGTTATAACACTCTCTGTTACAATGACCCTCAGTATCAGACTCTCAGTTATAACACCCTCTCTGTTACACTGACCCTCAGTATAATACTCCCAGTTATGACACTCTCTCTCACAAACTGACCCTCAGTATAAGACTCTCAGTTACAACACTCTCTTTGTTACACTGACACTCAGTATAATACGCTCAGTTAAAGCACTCTCTGTTACACTGACCCTCAGTATAAGACGCTCATTTATAACACTCTCTCTCTCTCACACTGACCCTCAGTATATGACTCTCAATTATAACACTCTCTCTCTCTCACATTGACCCTCAGTATAAGACGCTCAGTTATAACACTATCTCTCACACTGACCCTCAGCATAAGACCCTCAATTATAACACTCTCTCTCCCTCTCACACTGACACTCAGTATAAGACGCTCAGTTAAAGCACTCTCTGTTTCACTGACCCTCAGTATAAGACGCTCATTTATAACACACTCTCTCTCACACTGACGCTCAGTATCTGACTCTCAATTATAACACTCTGTCTCTCTCACACTGACCCTCAGTATAAGACGCTCAGTTATAACACTCTCTCTCTCACACTGACCCTCAGCATAATACGCTCAGTTATAACACTCTCTCTCTCACACTGACCCTCAGCATAAGACCCTCAATTATAACAGTCTCTCTCTCTCTCTCGCACAATGACCCTCAGTATAAGATGTTCAGTTATAACAGTCTCTCTGTTACACTGACCCTCAATATAAGACTCTCTGTTATAACGCTCTCTGTGTTACAATGACCATCAGTGTTACACTCAGTTATAACACACTCACTGTTACACTGACCCTCAGTATAAGATTCTCATTAATAACACTCTCTGTTACACTGACCCTGAGTAGAAGAGACTCAGTTATAACACACTGTCTCGCACACTGACCCTCAGTATAAGACTCTCAGTTATAACACTCCCTCTCTCACAATGACTCTCAGTATAATATTCTCAGTTATAACACTCTCTCTTACACTGAGTCTCAGTATAAGACTCTCAGCTATAACACTCTCTCTGTTACACTCACCCTCAATATAAGACTCTCAGTTATAACAATCTCTCTGTTACACTGACCTTCCGTATAAGACTCTCAGTTATCACACTCTCTATTACACTGACACTCAGCATAAGATTCTCAGTTATAACACTCTCTCTCACACTGAGTCTCAGTATAAGTTCTCAGTTTTAACACTCTCTCTCTCACACTGACCCTCAGTATAAGACACTCAGTTATAACACTCTGTCTCACACAATGACCCGCAGTGTAGGACACTCAGTTATAACACTTTCTGTTACACTGACCCTCAGTATAAGACTCTCAGTTATAACACTCTCTCCGTTACACTGACCCTCAGTATAAGACTCTCAGTTATAACACTCCCTCTGTTACACTGACCCTCAGTATAAGACACTCAGTGATAACACTCTCTGTTACACTGCCCCTCAGTATCAGACTCTCAGTTATAACTCTCTCTCTGGTACATTGACCCTCAGTATAATACTCCCAGTTATAACACTCTCTCTCACAAACTGACCCTCTGTATAAGACTCTCAGTTACAACACTCTCTTTGTTACTCTGACACTCAGTATTAGACGCTCAGTTATAAAACTCTCTCTATCACACTGACACTCTTTATAAGACTCTCAGTTGAAGCACTCTCTGTTTCACTGAACCTCAGTATAAGACGCTCATTTATAACACGCTCTCTCTCACACTGACCCTCAGTATCTGACTCTCAATTATAACACTCTCTCTCTCTCACACTGACCCACAGTATAAGACGCTCAGTTATAACACTCTCTCTCTCACACTGACTCTCAGTACAAGACGCTCAGTTATAACACTATCTCTCACACTGACCCTCAGCATAAGACCCTCAATTATAACAGTCTCTCTCTCTCTCTCGCCCAATGACCCTCAGTATAAGATGTTCAGTTATAACAGTGTCTCTGTTACATTGTGCCTCAATATAAGACTCTCTGTTATAACGCTTTCTGTGTTACAATGACCATCAGTATTAGACTCAGTTATAACACACTCACTGTTACACTGACCCTCAGTATAAGACTCTCAGTTATAACACTCTCTGTTACACTGACCCTGAGTAGAAGAGACTCAGTTATAACACACTGTCTCTCACACTGACCCTCAGTATAAGACTCTGAGTTATAACACACTCTCTGTTACACTTACCCCCCGGTATAAGACACTCAGTTATAACACTCTCTCTGATACACTGACCCTCAGTATACCTCTCTCAGTTATAACACTGTCTCTGTTTCACTGACCCTCAGTATAAGACTCTCAGTTATAACACCCTGTCTCTCTCACTGACCCTCAGTATAAGACTCTCAGTTATAACACTCTCTCTCTCACACTGACCCTGAGTATAAGACTCTCAGTTATAACACTCTCTCTGTTACACTGACCCTGAGTATAAGACTCTCAGTTATAACACTCTCTCTGTTACACTGACCCTCAGTATACCTCTCTCAGTTATAACACTGTCTCTGTTTCACTGACCCTCAGTATAAGACTCTCAGTTATAACACCCTGTCTCTCTCACTGACCCTCAGTATAAGACTCTCAGTTATAACACTCTCTCTCACACTGACCCTGAGTATAAGACTCTCAGTTATAACACTCTCTCTGTTACACTGACCCTCAGTATAAGACTCTCAGTTATAACACTCTCTCTCTCACACTGACCCTCAGTATAATACTCTCAGTTATAACATTCTTTCTTACACTGACACTCAGCATAAGACTCTCAGCTATAACACTCTCTCTCACACTGAGTCTCAGTATAAGACTCTCAGTTATAACACTCTCTCTGTTACACTCACCCTCAATATAAGACTCACAGTTATAACAATCTCTCTGTTACACTGACCCTCAGTATAAGACTCTCAGTTACAACACTCTCTTTGTTACACTGACACTCAGTATAATACGCTCAGTTAAAGCACTCTCTGTTACACTGACCCTCAGTATAAGACGCTCATTTATAACACTCTCTCTCACACTGACCCTCAGTATATGACTCTCAATTATAACACTCTCTCTCTCTCACATTGACCGTCAGTATAAGACGCTCAGTTATAACACTATCTCTCACACTGACCCTCAGCATAAGACCCTCAATTATAACACTCTCTCTCCCTCTCACACTGACACTCAGTATAAGACGCTCAGTTAAAGCACTCTCTGTTTCACTGACCCTCAGTATAAGACGCTCATTTATAACACACTCTCTCTCACACTGACCCTCAGTATCTGACTCTCAATTATAACACTGTCTCTCTCACACTGACCCTCAGTATAAGACGCTCAGTTATAACACTCTATGTCTCACACTGACCCTCAGTATAACACGCTCAGTTATAACACTCTCTCTCTCACACTGACCCTCAGCATAAGACCCTCAATTATAACAGTCTCTCTCTCTCTCTCGCACAATGACCCTCAGTATAAGATGTTCAGTTATAACAGTCTCTCTGTTACACTGACCCTCAATATAAGACTCTCTGTTATAACGCTCTCTGTGTTACAATGACCATCAGTGTTACACTCAGTTATAACACACTCACTGTTACACTGACCCTCAGTATAAGATTCTCATTAATAACACTCTCTGTTACACTGACCCTGAGTAGAAGAGACTCAGTTATAACACACTGTCTCGCACACTGACCCTCAGTATAAGACTCTCAGTTATAACACTCCCTCTCTCACAATGACTCTCAGTATAATATTCTCAGTTATAACACTCTCTCTTACACTGAGTCTCAGTATAAGACTCTCAGCTATAACATCCTCTCTGTTACACTCACCCTCAATATAAGACTCTCAGTTATAACAATCTCTCTGTTACACTGACCTTCCGTATAAGACTCTCAGTTATCACACTCTCTATTACACTGACACACAGCATATGATTCTCAGTTATAACACTCTCTCTCACACTGAGTCTCAGTATAAGTTCTCAGTTTTAACACTCACTCTCACACTGACCCTCAGTATAAGACACTCAGTTATAACACTCTGTCTCACACAATGACCCGCAGTGTAGGACACTCAGTTATAACACTTTCTGTTACACTGACCCTCAGTATAAGACTCTCAGTTATAACACTCTCTCCGTTACACTGACCCTCAGTATAAGACTCTCAGTTATAACACTCCCTCTGTTACACTGACCCTCAGTATAAGACACTCAGTTATAACACTCTCTGTTACACTGACCCTCAGTATCAGACTCTCAGTTATAACTCTCTCTCTGGTACATTGACCCTCAGTATAATACTCCCAGTTATAACACTCTCTCTCACAAACTGACCCTCTGTATAAGACTCTCAGTTACAACACTCTCTTTGTTACTCTGACACTCAGTATTAGACGCTCAGTTATAAAACTCTCTCTATCACACTGACACTCTTTATAAGACTCTCAGTTGAAGCACTCTCTGTTTCACTGAACCTCAGTATAAGACGTTCATTTATAACACGCTCTCTCTCACACTGACCCTCAGTATCTGACTCTCAATTATAACACTCTCTCTCTCTCACACTGACCCTCAGTATAAGACGCTCAGTTATAACACTCTCTCTCTCACACTGACTCTCAGTATAAGACGCTCAGTTATAACACTATCTCTCACACTGACCCTCAGCATAAGACCCTCAATTATAACAGTCTCTCTCTCTCTCTCGCACAATGACCCTCAGTATAAGATGTTCAGTTATTACAGTCTCTCTGTTACATTGGGCCTCAATATAAGACTCTCTGTTATAACGCTTTCTGTGTTACAATGACCATCAGTATTAGACTCAGTTATAACACACTCACTGTTACACTGACCCTCAGTATAAGACTCTCAGTTATAACACTCTCTGTTACACTGACCCTGAGTAGAAGAGACTCAGTTATAACACACTGTCTCTCGCACTGACCCTCAGTATAAGACTCTGAGTTATAACACACTCTCTGTTACACTTAGCCCCGGTATAAGACACTCAGTTATAACACTCTCTCTGATACACTGACCCTCAGTATACCTCTCTCAGTTATAACACTGTCTCTGTTTCACTGACCCTCAGTATAAGACTCTCAGTTATAACACTCTCTCTCTCACACTGACCCTGAGTATAAGACTCTCAGTTATAACACTCTCTCTGTTACACTGACCCTCAGTATAAGACGCTCAGTTATAACACTCTCTCTCTCACACTGACTCTCAGTATAAGACGCTCAGTTATAACAGTATCTCTCACACTGACCCTCAGCATAAGACCCTCAATTATAACAGTCTCTCTCGCTCTCTCGCACAATGACCCTCAGTATCAGATGTTCAGTTATAACAGTGTCTCTGTTACATTGTGCCTCAATATAAGACTCTCTGTTATAACGCTTTCTGTGTTACAATGACCATCAGTATTAGACTCAGTTATAACACACTCACTGTTACACTGACCCTCTGTATAAGACTCTCAGTTATAACACTCTCTCTCTCACACTGACCCTCAGTATAATACTCTCAGTTATAACATTCTTTCTTACACTGACACTCAGCACAAGACTCTCAGCTATAACACTCTCTCTCACACTGAGTCTCAGTATAAGACTCTCAGTTATAACACTCTCTCTGTTACACTCACCCTCAATATAAGACTCACAGTTATAACAATCTCTCTGTTACACTGACCCTCAGTATAAGACTCTCAGTTATAACATTCTCTCTCACAATGACCCTCAGTATAGGACACTCAGTTATAATACTCTCCGTTACACTGACCCTCAGTATAAGACTCTCAGTTATTACACTCTCTCTGTTACACTCACCCTCAATATAAGACTCACAGTTATAACACTCTCTCTGTTACACTGACCCTCAGTATAAGACTCTCAGTTATAACATTCTCTCTCACAATGACCCTCAGTATAGGACACTCAGTTATAACACTCTCCGTTACACTGACCCTCAGTAGAAGACACTCAGTTATAACACACTGTCTCTCACCCTGACCCTCAGTATAAGACTCTCAGTTATAACACTCCCCCTCTCACACTGACCATCAGTATAAGACTCTCAGTTATAACACTTGCTCTCACACTGAGTCTCAGTATAAGACTCTCAGTTATAACACTCTCTCTGTTACACTCACCCTCAGTATAAGATTCTCAGTTATAACACTCTCTCTGTTACAGTGACCCTCAGTATAAGTCTCTCAGTTATAACACTCTCGCTGTTACACTGACCCTCAGTATAAGACTCTCAGTCATAACACTCTCTCTGTTACACTGACCCTCAGTATAAGACTCTCAGTTATAACACTCTCTCTGTTACACTGACACTCAGTATAAGACGCTGAGTTATAACACTCTCACTATCATACTGACATTCAGTATAAGACGCTGAGTTAAAGCACTCTCTGTTACACTGACCCTCTGTATCAGACTCTCAGTTATAACACTCTCCCTGTTACTCTGACCCTCAGTATAATACTGCCAGTTACAACACTCTCTCTCACAAACTGACCCTCAGTATAAGACTCTCAGTAACAACACTCTCTTTGTTACACTGACACTCAGTATAATACGCTCAGTTAAAGCACTCTCTGTTACACTGACCCTCAGTATAAGACGCTCATTTATAACACTCTCTCTCTCTCACACTGACCCTCAGTATATGACTCTCAATTATAACACTCTCTCTCTCTCACACTGACCCTCAGTGTAATACGCTCAGTTATAACACTCTCTCTCTCACACTGACCCTCAGTATAAGATGCTCAGTTATAACACTATCTCTCACACTGACCCTCAGCATAAGACCCTCAATTATAACACTCTCTCTCTCTCGCACACTGAACCTCAGTATAAGATGTTCAGTTATAACAGTCTCTCTGTTACACTGGGCCTCAATATAAGGCTCTCTGTTATAACGCTTTGTGTGTTACAATGACCATCAGTATTAGACTCCGTTATAACACACTCACTGTTACACTGACCCTCAGTATAAGACTCACAGTTATAACACTCTCTGTTACACTGACCCTGAGTAGAAGACACTCAGTTATAACACCCTGTCTCTCAGACTGACCCTCAGTATAAGACTCTCAGTTATAACACCCTGTCTCTCACACTGACCCTCAGTATAAGACTCTCAGCTATAACACTCTCTCTGTTACACTGACCCTCAGTATAAGACTCTCAGTTATAACACTCTCTCTGTTACACTGACACTCAGTATAAGACGCTCAGTTATCAAACTCTATCACACTGACACTCAGTATAAGACGCTCAGTTATAACACTCTCACTATCATACTGACACTCAGTATAAGACGCTCAGTTAAAGCACTCTCTGTTACACTGACCCACAGTATAAGACTCTCAGTTATAACAATCTCTCTGTTACACCGACCTTCCGTATAAGACTCTCAGTTATCACACTCACTCTTACACTGCCACTCAGCATAAGATTCTCAGTTATAACACTCTCTCTCACACTGTGTCTCAGTATAAGATTCTCAGTTTTAACACTCTCTCTGTTTCAGTCACCCTCAATATAAGACTCTCAGTTATAACACTCACTCTGACACTGACCCTCAGTATAAGTCACTCAGTTTTCACACTCTGTCTCTCACAATGACCCTCAGTATAGGACACTCAGTTATAACACACTCTGTTACACTGACCCTCAGTATAAGACTCTCAGTTATAACACTCTCTCCGTTACACTGACCCTCAGTATAAGACTCTCAATTATAACACTCCCTCTGTTACACTGACCTTCAGTATAAGACACTCAGTTATAACACTCTCTGTTACACTGACCCTCAGTATCAGACTCTCAGTTATAACTCTCTCTCTGGTACATTGACCCTCAATATAAGACCCCCAGTTATAACACTCTCTCTCACAAACTGACCCTCCGTATAAGACTCTCAGTTACAACACTCTCTTTGTTACTCTGACACTCAGTGTTAGACGCTCAGTTATAAAACTCTCTCTATCACACTGACACTCAGTATAAGACGCTCAGTTAAAGCACTCTCTGTTTCACTGAACCTCAGTATAAATGCTCATTTATAACACGCTCTCTCTCACACTGACCCTCAGTATCTGACTCTCAATTATAACACTCTCTCTCTCTCACACTGACCCTCAGTATAAGACGCTCAGTTATAACACTCTCTCTGTTACACTGACCCTGAGTATAAGACTCTCAGTTATAACACTCTCTCTGTTACCCTGACACTCAGTATAAGACGCTCAGTTAAAGGACTCTCTGTTACACTGACCCACAGCATAAGACTCTCAGTTATAACACTCTCTCTGTTGCACTTACCTTCCGTATAAGACTCTCAGTTATAACACTCTCTCTGTTACACTGACACTCAGCATAAGACTCTCAGTTATAACACTCTCTCCGTTACACTGACCCTCATTATAAGACTCTCAGTTATAACACTCTCACTGTTACAGTCACCCTCAGTATAAGACTCTCAGCTATAACACTCTCTTTGTTACACCGACCCTCAGTATAAGACACTCAGTTATAACACTCTCTGTTACACTGACCCTCTGTGTCAGACTCTCAGTTATAAAACTCTCCCTGTTACACTGGCCCTCAGTATAATACTCCCAGTTACAACACTCTCTCTCACCAACTGACCCTCAGTATAAGACTCTCTGTTACAACACTCTCTTTGTTACACAGACACTCAGTATAATACGCTCAGTTAAAGCACTCTTTGTTACACTGACCCTCAGTATAAGACGCTCATTTATACAACACCCTCTCTCTCTCACACTGACCCTCAGTATAATACGCTGAGTTCTAACACTCCCTCTCTCACACTGACCCTCAGTATAATACGCTGAGTTCTAACACTCCCTCTCTCATACTGACCCTCAGCATAAGACTCTCAATTATAACACTCTCTCTCTCTCGCACCCTGACCCTCAGTATAAGATGTTCAGTTATAACAGTCTCTCTGTTACACTGGGCCTCAATATAAGACTCTCTGTTATAACGCTTTCTGTGTTACAATGACCATCAGTATGAGACTCAGTTATAACACACTCACTGTTACACTGACCCTCAGTATAAGACTCTCAGTTATAACACTCTCTGTTACACTGACCCTCAGGAGAAGACACTCAGTTATAACACACTGTCTCTCACACTGACCCTCAGTATAAGACTCTCAGTTATAACACTCTCTCTCTCACACTGACCCTCAGTATAAGACTCTCAGTTATAACACTCTCTCTGTTACACTGACCCTGAGTATAAGACTCTCAGTTATAACACTCTGTTACACTGACCCTCAGTATAAGACTCTCAGTTATAACACTCTCTCTGTTACATTACCTTCCGTATAAGACTCTCAGTTATAACACTCTCTCTGTTACACTGACACTCAGCATAAGACTCTCAGTTATAACACTCTCTCCGTTACACTGACCCTCATTATAAGACTCTCAGTTATAACACTGTCTCTGTTACACTGACCCTCAGCATAAGACTCTCAGCTATAACACTCTCTCTGTTACACCGACCCTCAGTATAAGACACTCAGTTATAACACTCTCTGTTACACTGACCCTCTGTGTCAGACTCTCAGTTATAACACTCTCCCTGTTACACTGACCCTCAGTATAATACTCCCAGTTACAACACTCTCTCTCACAAACTGACCCTCAGTATAAGACTCTCTGTTACAACACTCTCTTTGTTACACAGACACTCAGTATAATACGCTCTGTTAAAGCACTCTTTGTTACACTGACCCTCAGTATAAGACGCTCATTTACAACACCCTCTCTCTCTCACACTGACCCTCAGTATAATACGCTGAGTTCTAACACTCCCTCTCTCACACTGACCCTCAGTATAAGACGCTCCGTTATAACACTTTGTCTCACACTGACCCTCAGCATAAGACTCTCAATTATAACACTCTCTCTCTCTCGCACCCTGACCCTCAGTATAAGATGTTCAGTTATAACAGTCTCTCTGTTACACTGGGCCACAATATAAGACTCTCTGTTATAACGCTTTCTGTGTTACAATGACCATCAGTATTAGACTCAGTTATAACACACTCACTGTTACACTGACCCTCAGTATAAGACTCTCAGTTATAACACTCTCTGTTACACTGACCCTCAGGAGAAGACACTCAGTTATAACACACTGTCTCTAACACTGACCCTCAGTATAAGATTCTCAGTTATAACACTCTCTCTCTCTCTCACACTGACCCTCAGTATAAAACTCTCAGTTATAACACTCTCTCTGTTACACTGACCCTCAATATACGACTCTCAGTTATAACGCTGTCTCTGTTTAAGTGACCCTCAGTATAAGACTCTCAGTTATAACACCCTGTCTCTCACTGACCCTCAGTATAAGACTCTCAGTGATAACACTCTCTCTCTCACACTGACCCTCAATTTAATACGCTCAGTTATAACACTCTCACTATCATACTGAGTATAAGACGCTCAGTTAAAGCATTCTCTGTTACACTGGCCCACAGTATAAGACTCTCAGTTATAACACTCTCTCTGTAACACTGACCTTCCATATAAGACTCTCAGTTATAACCCTCTTTCTTACACTGACACTCAGCATTAGACTCAGTTATAACACTCTCTCCGTTACACTGACCCTCAATAGAAGACTCTCAGTTATAACTCTCACTCTCACTCTGACCCTCAGTATACGACACTCAGTGATAACACTCTCTCCGTTACACTGACCCTCAGTATACGACTCTCAGTTATAACACTCTCTCTGTTACACTGACCCTCAGTAGAAGACACTCAGTTGTAACACACTGTCTCTCACCCTGTCCCTCAGTATAAGAATCTCAGTTATAACACTCCCCCTCTCACACTGACCCTCAGCATAAGACTCTCAGTTATAACACTCTCTCTGTTACACTCACCCTCAATATAAGACTCACAGTTATAACTCTCTGTTACACTGACCCTCAGTATACGACTCTCAGTTAAAACTCTCACTCTCACACTGACCCTCAGTATAAGACACTGTTATAACACTCTGTCTCTCACAATGACCCTCATTATAGGACAATCAGTTATAACACTCTCTCCTTTACACTGACCCACAGTATAAGACTCTCAGTTATAACAATCTCTCTGTTACACCGACCTTCCGTATAAGACTCTCAGTTATCACACTCACTCTTACACTGCCACTCAGCATAAGATTCTCAGTTATAACACTCTCTCTCACACTGTGTCTCAGTATAAGATTCTCAGTTTTAACACTCTCTCTGTTTCAGTCACCCTCAATATAAGACTCTCAGTTATAACACTCACTCTGACACTGACCCTCAGTATAAGTCACTCAGTTTTCACACTCTGTCTCTCACAATGACCCTCAGTATAGGACACTCAGTTATAACACACTCTGTTACACTGACCCTCAGTATAAGACTCTCAGTTATAACACTCTCTCCGTTACACTGACCCTCAGTATAAGACTCTCAATTATAACACTCCCTCTGTTACACTGACCTTCAGTATAAGACACTCAGTTATAACACTCTCTGTTACACTGACCCTCAGTATCAGACTCTCAGTTATAACTCTCTCTCTGGTACATTGACCCTCAATATAAGACCCCCAGTTATAACACTCTCTCTCACAAACTGACCCTCCGTATAAGACTCTCAGTTACAACACTCTCTTTGTTACTCTGACACTCAGTGTTAGACGCTCAGTTATAAAACTCTCTCTATCACACTGACACTCAGTATAAGACGCTCAGTTAAAGCACTCTCTGTTTCACTGAACCTCAGTATAAATGCTCATTTATAACACGCTCTCTCTCACACTGACCCTCAGTATCTGACTCTCAATTATAACACTCTCTCTCTCTCACACTGACCCTCAGTATAAGACGCTCAGTTATAACACTCTCTCTGTTACACTGACCCTGAGTATAAGACTCTCAGTTATAACACTCTCTCTGTTACCCTGACACTCAGTATAAGACGCTCAGTTAAAGGACTCTCTGTTACACTGACCCACAGCATAAGACTCTCAGTTATAACACTCTCTCTGTTGCACTTACCTTCCGTATAAGACTCTCAGTTATAACACTCTCTCTGTTACACTGACACTCAGCATAAGACTCTCAGTTATAACACTCTCTCCGTTACACTGACCCTCATTATAAGACTCTCAGTTATAACACTCTCACTGTTACAGTCACCCTCAGTATAAGACTCTCAGCTATAACACTCTCTTTGTTACACCGACCCTCAGTATAAGACACTCAGTTATAACACTCTCTGTTACACTGACCCTCTGTGTCAGACTCTCAGTTATAAAACTCTCCCTGTTACACTGGCCCTCAGTATAATACTCCCAGTTACAACACTCTCTCTCACCAACTGACCCTCAGTATAAGACTCTCTGTTACAACACTCTCTTTGTTACACAGACACTCAGTATAATACGCTCAGTTAAAGCACTCTTTGTTACACTGACCCTCAGTATAAGACGCTCATTTATACAACACCCTCTCTCTCTCACACTGACCCTCAGTATAATACGCTGAGTTCTAACACTCCCTCTCTCACACTGACCCTCAGTATAATACGCTGAGTTCTAACACTCCCTCTCTCATACTGACCCTCAGCATAAGACTCTCAATTATAACACTCTCTCTCTCTCGCACCCTGACCCTCAGTATAAGATGTTCAGTTATAACAGTCTCTCTGTTACACTGGGCCTCAATATAAGACTCTCTGTTATAACGCTTTCTGTGTTACAATGACCATCAGTATGAGACTCAGTTATAACACACTCACTGTTACACTGACCCTCAGTATAAGACTCTCAGTTATAACACTCTCTGTTACACTGACCCTCAGGAGAAGACACTCAGTTATAACACACTGTCTCTCACACTGACCCTCAGTATAAGACTCTCAGTTATAACACTCTCTCTCTCACACTGACCCTCAGTATAAGACTCTCAGTTATAACACTCTCTCTGTTACACTGACCCTGAGTATAAGACTCTCAGTTATAACACTCTGTTACACTGACCCTCAGTATAAGACTCTCAGTTATAACACTCTCTCTGTTACATTACCTTCCGTATAAGACTCTCAGTTATAACACTCTCTCTGTTACACTGACACTCAGCATAAGACTCTCAGTTATAACACTCTCTCCGTTACACTGACCCTCATTATAAGACTCTCAGTTATAACACTGTCTCTGTTACACTGACCCTCAGCATAAGACTCTCAGCTATAACACTCTCTCTGTTACACCGACCCTCAGTATAAGACACTCAGTTATAACACTCTCTGTTACACTGACCCTCTGTGTCAGACTCTCAGTTATAACACTCTCCCTGTTACACTGACCCTCAGTATAATACTCCCAGTTACAACACTCTCTCTCACAAACTGACCCTCAGTATAAGACTCTCTGTTACAACACTCTCTTTGTTACACAGACACTCAGTATAATACGCTCTGTTAAAGCACTCTTTGTTACACTGACCCTCAGTATAAGACGCTCATTTACAACACCCTCTCTCTCTCACACTGACCCTCAGTATAATACGCTGAGTTCTAACACTCCCTCTCTCACACTGACCCTCAGTATAAGACGCTCCGTTATAACACTTTGTCTCACACTGACCCTCAGCATAAGACTCTCAATTATAACACTCTCTCTCTCTCGCACCCTGACCCTCAGTATAAGATGTTCAGTTATAACAGTCTCTCTGTTACACTGGGCCACAATATAAGACTCTCTGTTATAACGCTTTCTGTGTTACAATGACCATCAGTATTAGACTCAGTTATAACACACTCACTGTTACACTGACCCTCAGTATAAGACTCTCAGTTATAACACTCTCTGTTACACTGACCCTCAGGAGAAGACACTCAGTTATAACACACTGTCTCTAACACTGACCCTCAGTATAAGATTCTCAGTTATAACACTCTCTCTCTCTCTCACACTGACCCTCAGTATAAAACTCTCAGTTATAACACTCTCTCTGTTACACTGACCCTCAATATACGACTCTCAGTTATAACGCTGTCTCTGTTTAAGTGACCCTCAGTATAAGACTCTCAGTTATAACACCCTGTCTCTCACTGACCCTCAGTATAAGACTCTCAGTGATAACACTCTCTCTCTCACACTGACCCTCAATTTAATACGCTCAGTTATAACACTCTCACTATCATACTGAGTATAAGACGCTCAGTTAAAGCATTCTCTGTTACACTGGCCCACAGTATAAGACTCTCAGTTATAACACTCTCTCTGTAACACTGACCTTCCATATAAGACTCTCAGTTATAACCCTCTTTCTTACACTGACACTCAGCATTAGACTCAGTTATAACACTCTCTCCGTTACACTGACCCTCAATAGAAGACTCTCAGTTATAACTCTCACTCTCACTCTGACCCTCAGTATACGACACTCAGTGATAACACTCTCTCCGTTACACTGACCCTCAGTATACGACTCTCAGTTATAACACTCTCTCTGTTACACTGACCCTCAGTAGAAGACACTCAGTTGTAACACACTGTCTCTCACCCTGTCCCTCAGTATAAGAATCTCAGTTATAACACTCCCCCTCTCACACTGACCCTCAGCATAAGACTCTCAGTTATAACACTCTCTCTGTTACACTCACCCTCAATATAAGACTCACAGTTATAACTCTCTGTTACACTGACCCTCAGTATACGACTCTCAGTTAAAACTCTCACTCTCACACTGACCCTCAGTATAAGACACTGTTATAACACTCTGTCTCTCACAATGACCCTCATTATAGGACAATCAGTTATAACACTCTCTCCTTTACACTGACCCACAGTATAAGACTCTCAGTTATAACAATCTCTCTGTTACACCGACCTTCCGTATAAGACTCTCAGTTATCACACTCACTCTTACACTGCCACTCAGCATAAGATTCTCAGTTATAACACTCTCTCTCACACTGTGTCTCAGTATAAGATTCTCAGTTTTAACACTCTCTCTGTTTCAGTCACCCTCAATATAAGACTCTCAGTTATAACACTCACTCTGACACTGACCCTCAGTATAAGTCACTCAGTTTTCACACTCTGTCTCTCACAATGACCCTCAGTATAGGACACTCAGTTATAACACACTCTGTTACACTGACCCTCAGTATAAGACTCTCAGTTATAACACTCTCTCCGTTACACTGACCCTCAGTATAAGACTCTCAATTATAACACTCCCTCTGTTACACTGACCTTCAGTATAAGACACTCAGTTATAACACTCTCTGTTACACTGACCCTCAGTATCAGACTCTCAGTTATAACTCTCTCTCTGGTACATTGACCCTCAATATAAGACCCCCAGTTATAACACTCTCTCTCACAAACTGACCCTCCGTATAAGACTCTCAGTTACAACACTCTCTTTGTTACTCTGACACTCAGTGTTAGACGCTCAGTTATAAAACTCTCTCTATCACACTGACACTCAGTATAAGACGCTCAGTTAAAGCACTCTCTGTTTCACTGAACCTCAGTATAAATGCTCATTTATAACACGCTCTCTCTCACACTGACCCTCAGTATCTGACTCTCAATTATAACACTCTCTCTCTCTCACACTGACCCTCAGTATAAGACGCTCAGTTATAACACTCTCTCTGTTACACTGACCCTGAGTATAAGACTCTCAGTTATAACACTCTCTCTGTTACCCTGACACTCAGTATAAGACGCTCAGTTAAAGGACTCTCTGTTACACTGACCCACAGCATAAGACTCTCAGTTATAACACTCTCTCTGTTGCACTTACCTTCCGTATAAGACTCTCAGTTATAACACTCTCTCTGTTACACTGACACTCAGCATAAGACTCTCAGTTATAACACTCTCTCCGTTACACTGACCCTCATTATAAGACTCTCAGTTATAACACTCTCACTGTTACAGTCACCCTCAGTATAAGACTCTCAGCTATAACACTCTCTTTGTTACACCGACCCTCAGTATAAGACACTCAGTTATAACACTCTCTGTTACACTGACCCTCTGTGTCAGACTCTCAGTTATAAAACTCTCCCTGTTACACTGGCCCTCAGTATAATACTCCCAGTTACAACACTCTCTCTCACCAACTGACCCTCAGTATAAGACTCTCTGTTACAACACTCTCTTTGTTACACAGACACTCAGTATAATACGCTCAGTTAAAGCACTCTTTGTTACACTGACCCTCAGTATAAGACGCTCATTTATACAACACCCTCTCTCTCTCACACTGACCCTCAGTATAATACGCTGAGTTCTAACACTCCCTCTCTCACACTGACCCTCAGTATAATACGCTGAGTTCTAACACTCCCTCTCTCATACTGACCCTCAGCATAAGACTCTCAATTATAACACTCTCTCTCTCTCGCACCCTGACCCTCAGTATAAGATGTTCAGTTATAACAGTCTCTCTGTTACACTGGGCCTCAATATAAGACTCTCTGTTATAACGCTTTCTGTGTTACAATGACCATCAGTATGAGACTCAGTTATAACACACTCACTGTTACACTGACCCTCAGTATAAGACTCTCAGTTATAACACTCTCTGTTACACTGACCCTCAGGAGAAGACACTCAGTTATAACACACTGTCTCTCACACTGACCCTCAGTATAAGACTCTCAGTTATAACACTCTCTCTCTCACACTGACCCTCAGTATAAGACTCTCAGTTATAACACTCTCTCTGTTACACTGACCCTGAGTATAAGACTCTCAGTTATAACACTCTGTTACACTGACCCTCAGTATAAGACTCTCAGTTATAACACTCTCTCTGTTACATTACCTTCCGTATAAGACTCTCAGTTATAACACTCTCTCTGTTACACTGACACTCAGCATAAGACTCTCAGTTATAACACTCTCTCCGTTACACTGACCCTCATTATAAGACTCTCAGTTATAACACTGTCTCTGTTACACTGACCCTCAGCATAAGACTCTCAGCTATAACACTCTCTCTGTTACACCGACCCTCAGTATAAGACACTCAGTTATAACACTCTCTGTTACACTGACCCTCTGTGTCAGACTCTCAGTTATAACACTCTCCCTGTTACACTGACCCTCAGTATAATACTCCCAGTTACAACACTCTCTCTCACAAACTGACCCTCAGTATAAGACTCTCTGTTACAACACTCTCTTTGTTACACAGACACTCAGTATAATACGCTCTGTTAAAGCACTCTTTGTTACACTGACCCTCAGTATAAGACGCTCATTTACAACACCCTCTCTCTCTCACACTGACCCTCAGTATAATACGCTGAGTTCTAACACTCCCTCTCTCACACTGACCCTCAGTATAAGACGCTCCGTTATAACACTTTGTCTCACACTGACCCTCAGCATAAGACTCTCAATTATAACACTCTCTCTCTCTCGCACCCTGACCCTCAGTATAAGATGTTCAGTTATAACAGTCTCTCTGTTACACTGGGCCACAATATAAGACTCTCTGTTATAACGCTTTCTGTGTTACAATGACCATCAGTATTAGACTCAGTTATAACACACTCACTGTTACACTGACCCTCAGTATAAGACTCTCAGTTATAACACTCTCTGTTACACTGACCCTCAGGAGAAGACACTCAGTTATAACACACTGTCTCTAACACTGACCCTCAGTATAAGATTCTCAGTTATAACACTCTCTCTCTCTCTCACACTGACCCTCAGTATAAAACTCTCAGTTATAACACTCTCTCTGTTACACTGACCCTCAATATACGACTCTCAGTTATAACGCTGTCTCTGTTTAAGTGACCCTCAGTATAAGACTCTCAGTTATAACACCCTGTCTCTCACTGACCCTCAGTATAAGACTCTCAGTGATAACACTCTCTCTCTCACACTGACCCTCAATTTAATACGCTCAGTTATAACACTCTCACTATCATACTGAGTATAAGACGCTCAGTTAAAGCATTCTCTGTTACACTGGCCCACAGTATAAGACTCTCAGTTATAACACTCTCTCTGTAACACTGACCTTCCATATAAGACTCTCAGTTATAACCCTCTTTCTTACACTGACACTCAGCATTAGACTCAGTTATAACACTCTCTCCGTTACACTGACCCTCAATAGAAGACTCTCAGTTATAACTCTCACTCTCACTCTGACCCTCAGTATACAACACTCAGTGATAACACTCTCTCCGTTACACTGACCCTCAGTATACGACTCTCAGTTATAACACTCTCTCTGTTACACTGACCCTCAGTAGAAGACACTCAGTTGTAACACACTGTCTCTCACCCTGTCCCTCAGTATAAGAATCTCAGTTATAACACTCCCCCTCTCACACTGACCCTCAGCATAAGACTCTCAGTTATAACACTCTCTCTGTTACACTCACCCTCAATATAAGACTCACAGTTATAACTCTCTGTTACACTGACCCTCAGTATACGACTCTCAGTTAAAACTCTCACTCTCACACTGACCCTCAGTATAAGACACTGTTATAACACTCTGTCTCTCACAATGACCCTCATTATAGGACAATCAGTTATAACACTCTCTCCTTTACACTGACCCTCAGTATAAGACTCTCAGTTATAACACTGTCTCTGTTATACTGACCCTCAGTATAAGACTCTCAGTTATAACACTGTCTCTATTACACTGACCCTCAGTATAAGACACTCAGTTATAACATCCTCTCTGTTACACTGACCCTCAGTATAATTCTCCCAGTTATAACACTCTCTCTCACAAACTGACCCTCAGTATAAGACTCTCAGTTACAACACTCTGTTTGTTACACTGGCACTCACTATAAGACGCTCAGTTATAAAACTCTCTCTATCACACTGACACTCAGTATAAGACGCTGAGTTAAAGCACTCTCTGTTACACTGACCCTCAGTATATCACTCCCAGTTATAACACTCTCTCTCACAAACTGACCCTCCGTATAAGACTCTCAGTTACACAACTCTCTTTGTTACACTGATACTCAGTATTAGACGCTCAGTTATAAAACTCTCTCTCTCACACTGACACTCAGTATAAGACGCTCAGTTAAAGCCCTCTCTGTTTCACTGACCCTCAGTATAAGACGTTCATTTATAACACGCTCTCTCTCACATTGACCCTCAGTATCTGACTCTCAATTATAACACTTTCTCTCACACTGACCCTCAGCATAAGACCCTCAATTATAACTGTCTCTCTCTCTCTCGCACAATGACCCTCAGTATAAGATGTTCAGTTATAACAGTCTCTCTGTTAAACTGACCCTCAATATAAGACTCTCTGTTATAACGCTCTCTGTGTTACAATGACCATCAGTGTTAGACTCAGTTATAACACACTCACTGTTACACTGACCCTCAGTATAAGATTCTCATTAATAACACTCTCTGTTACACTGACCCTGAGTAGAAGAGAATCAGTTATAACACACTGTCTCGCACACTGACCCTCAGTATAAGACTCTCAGTTATAACATTCTTTCTTATACTGACACTCAGCATAAGACTCTCAGCTATAACACTCTCTCTCACACTGAGTCTCAGTATAAGACTCTCAGTTATAACACTCTCTCTGTTACACTCACCCTCAATATAAGACTCACAGTTATAACACTCTCTCTGTTACACTGACCCTCAGTATAAGACTCTCAGTTATAACATTCTCCCTCACAATGACCCTCAGTATAGGACACTCAGTTATAACACTCTCCGTTACACTGACCCTCAGTATAAGACTCTCAGTTATAACACTCTCTCTGTTACACTCACCCTCAATATAAGACTCAGTTATAACACTCTCTCTGTTACACTGACCCTCAGTATAAGACTCTCAGTTATAACATTCTCTCTCACAATGACCCTCAGTATAGGACACTCAGTTATAACACTCTCCGTTACACTGACCCTCAGTAGAAGACACTCAGTTATAACACACTGTCTCTCACCCTGACCCTCAGTATAAGACTCTCAGTTATAACACTCCCCCTCTCACACTGACCATCAGTATAAGAAATCAGTTATAATACTCGCTCTCACACTGAGTCTCAGTATAAGACTCTCAGTTATAACACTCTCTCTGTTACACTCACCCTCAATATAAGACTCACAGTTATAACACTCTCTCTGTTACACTGACCCTCAGTATAAGATTCTCAGTTATAACACTCTCTCTGTTACAGTGACCCTCAGTATTAGTCTCTCAGTTATAACACTCTCGCTGTTACACTGACCCTCAGTATAAGACTCTCCGTTATAACACTCTCTCTGTTACACTGACCCTCAGTATAAGACTCTCAGTTATAACACTCTCTCTGTTACACTGACACTCAGTATAAGACGCTGAGTTATAACACTCTCACTATCATACTGACATTCAGTATAAGACGCTCAGTTAAAGCACTCTCTGTTACACTGACCCACAGTATAAGACTCTCAGTTATAACACTCTCTCTGTTACACTGACCCTCAGTATAAGACTCTCAGTTATAACACTCTCTCTCACACTGACCCTCAGTATAAGACTCTCAGTTATAACACTCTCTCTGTTACACTGACCCTCATTATAAGACTCTCAGTTATAACACTCTCTCCGTTACACTGACCCTCATTATAAGACTCTCAGTTATAACACTGTTTTTGTTACGCTGACCCTCAGTATAAGACTCTCAGCTATAACACTCTCTCTGTTACACTGACCCTCAGTATAAGACACTCAGTTATTACACTCTGTTACACTGACCCTCTGTATCAGACTCTCAGTTATAACACTCTCCCTGTTACTCTGACCCTCAGTATAATACTCCCAGTTACAACACTCTCTCTCACAAACTGACCCTCAGTATAAGACGCTCAATTATAACAGCCTCTCTCTCTCTCTCGCAGACTGACCCTTAGTATAAGATGTTCAGTTATTACAGTCTCTCTGTTACACTGACCCTCAATATAAGACTCTGTTATAACGCTCTCTGTGTTGCAATGACCATCAGTATTAGACTCAGTTACAACACACTTACTGTTACACTGATCCTCAGTATAAGACTCTCAGTTATAACACTCTCTGTTACACTGACCCTGAGTAGAAGACACTCAGTTATAACACACTGTCTCTCACACTGACCCTTATTATAAGACTCTCAGTTATAACACGCTCTCTGTTACACTGACCCTCAGTATAAGACACTCAGTTATGACACTCTCTCGCTTACACTGACCCTCACTAGAAGACACTCTGTTATAACACTCTCTGTTACACTGACCCTCAGTATAAGACACTCAGTTATTATACTCTCTCTCTCACACCGACCCTCAGTACAAGACACAGTTATAACACTCTCTCTGTTACACTGACCCTCAGTAGCATACTCCCAGTTATAACACTCTCTCTCTCACACTGACCCTCAGTATAAGAAGCTCAGTTATAACACTTTCTCTCACACTGACCCTCAGCATAAGACCCTCAATTATAACAGTCTCTCTCTCTCTCGCACACTGACCCTCAGTATAAGATGTTCAATTATAACAGTCTCTCTGTTATACTGACCCTCAATATAAGATTCTCAGTTATAACACTCTCTGTTACACTGACCCTGAGTAGATGACACGCAGTTATAACACACTGTCTCGCACACTGACCCTCAATATAAGACTCTCAGTTATAACACTCTCTCTCTCACACTGACTCTCAGTATAATACTCTCAGTTATAACACTCTCTCTCACTGAGTCTCAGTATAAGACTCTCAGTTATAACACTCTCTCTGTTACACTCACCCTCAATATAAGAGTCACAGTTATAACACTCTCTTTGTTACACTGACCCTCAGTATTAGACTCCCAGTTATAACACTCACTCTCACACTGACCCTCAGTATAAGACACTCAGTTATAACACTCTGTCTCTCACAATGACCCTCAGTATAGGACACTCAGTTATAACACTCTCTCCTTTACACTGACCCTCAGTATCAGACTCTCAGTTATAACACTCTCTCTGTTACACTGACGCTCAGTATATTACTCCCAGTTATAACACTCTCTCTCACAAACTGACCCTCAGTATAAGACTCTCAGTTACAACTCTCTCTTTGTTACACTGACACTCAGTATAAGACGCTCAGTTATAAAACTCTCTCTATCACACTGACCCTCAGTATAAGACGCTCAGTTGAAGCACTCTCTATTTCACTGAACCCCAGTATAAGACGCTCAGTTATAACACTCTCTCTCTCACACTGACTCTCAGTATAAGACGCTCAGTTATAACACTCTCTGTTACACTGACCCTGAGTAGAAGACACTCAGTTATAACACACTGTCTCTCACACTGACCCTCAGTATATGTCTCTCAGTTATAACACTCTCTCACTCACACTGACCCTCAGTATAAGACTCTCAGTTATAACACACTCTCTGTTACACTTACCCTCCGTATAAGGCACTCAGTTATAACATTCTCTCTGTTACACTGACCCTCAGTATACGACTCTCAGTTATAACACTCTCTGTTACACTGACCCTCAGTAGTAGACACTCAGTTATAACACACTGTCTCTCACCCTGACCCTCAATATAAGACTCTCAGTTATAACACTCCCCCTCTCACACTGACCCTCAGTGTAAGACTCTCAGTTATAACACTCTTTCTTATACTGACACTCAGCATTAGACTCTCAGTTATAACACTCTCTCTTATACTGACACTCAGCAGAAAACTCTCAGTTATAACACTCTCTCTCACACTGAGTCGCAGTATAAGACTTTCAGTTATAATACTCTCTCTGTTACACTCACCCTCAATATAAGACTCACAGTTATAATACTAACTCTGTTACACTAACCCTCAGTATAAGACTCTCAGTTATAACACTCAATCTCACACTGACCCTCAGTATAAGACACTCAGTTATAACACTCCCCCTCTCACACTGACCATCAGTATAAGAAATCAGTTATAATACTCGCTCTCACACTGAGTCTCAGTATAAGACTCTCAGTTATAACACTCTCTCTGTTACAGTGACCCTCAATATAAGACTCACAGTTATAACACTCTCTCTGTTACACTGACCCTCAGTATAAGATTCTCAGTTATAACACTCTCTCTGTTACAGTGACCCTCAGTATTAGTCTCTCAGTTATAACACTCTCGCTGTTACACTGACCCTCAGTATAAGACTCTCCGTTATAACACTCTCTCTGTTACACTGACCCTCAGTATAAGACTCTCAGTTATAACACTGTCTCTGTTACACTGACACTCAGTATAAGACGCTGAGTTATAACACTCTCACTATCATACTGACATTCAGTATAAGACGCTCAGTTAAAGCACTCTCTGTTACACTGACCCACAGTATAAGACTCTCAGTTATAACACTCTCTCTGTTACACTGACCCTCAGTATAAGACTCTCAGTTATAACACTCTCTCTCTCACACTGACCCTCAGTATACGACTCTCAGTTATAACACTCTCTCTGTTACACTGACCCTCATTATAAGACTCTCAGTTATAACACTCTCTCCGTTACACTGACCCTCATTATAAGACTCTCAGTTATAACACTGTTTTTGTTACGCTGACCCTCAGTATAAGACTCTCAGCTATAACACTCTCTCTGTTACACTGACCCTCAGTATAAGACACTCAGTTATTACACTCTGTTACACTGACCCTCTGTATCAGACTCTCAGTTATAACACTCTCCCTGTTACTCTGACCCTCAGTATAATACTCCCAGTTACAACACTCTCTCTCACAAACTGACCCTCAGTATAAGACGCTCAATTATAACATCCTCTCTCTCTCTCTCGCAGACTGACCCTTAGTATAAGATGTTCAGTTATTACAGTCTCTCTGTTACACTGACCCTCAATATAAGACTCTGTTATAACGCTCTCTGTGTTGCAATGACCATCAGTATTAGACTCAGTTACAACACACTTACTGTTACACTGATCCTCAGTATAAGACTCTCAGTTATAACACTTTCTGTTACACTGACCCTGAGTAGAAGACACTCAGTTATAACACACTGTCTCTCACACTGACCCTTATTATAAGACTCTCAGTTATAACACGCTCTCTGTTACACTGACCCTCAGTATAAGACACTCAGTTATGACACTCTCTCGCTTACACTGACCCTCACTAGAAGACACTCTGTTATAACACTCTCTGTTACACTGACCCTCAGTATAAGACACTCAGTTATTATACTCTCTCTCTCACACCGACCCTCAGTACAAGACACAGTTATAACACTCTCTCTGTTACACTGACCCTCAGTAGCATACTCCCAGTTATAACACTCTCTCTCTCACACTGACCCTCAGTATAAGAAGCTCAGTTATAACACTTTCTCTCACACTGACCCTCAGCATAAGACCCTCAATTATAACAGTCTCTCTCTCTCTCGCACACTGACCCTCAGTATAAGATGTTCAATTATAACAGTCTCTCTGTTATACTGACCCTCAATATAAGATTCTCAGTTATAACACTCTCTGTTACACTGACCCTGAGTAGAAGACACTCAGTTATAACACACTGTCTCTCACACTGACCCTCAATATAAGACTCTCAGTTATAACACTCTCTCTCTCACACTGACTCTCAGTATAATACTCTCAGTTATAACACTCTCTCTCACTGAGTCTCAGTATAAGACTCTCAGTTATAACACTCTCTCTGTTACACTCACCCTCAATATAAGAGTCACAGTTATAACACTCTCTTTGTTACACTGACCCTCAGTATTAGACTCCCAGTTATAACACTCACTCTCACACTGACCCTCAGTATAAGACACTCAGTTATAACACTCTGTCTCTCACAATGACCCTCAGTATAGGACACTCAGTTATAACACTCTCTCTGTTACACTGACGCTCAGTATATTACTCCCAGTTATAACACTCTCTCTCACAAACTGACCCTCAGTATAAGACTCTCAGTTACAACTCTCTCTTTGTTACACTGACACTCAGTATAAGACGCTCAGTTATAAAACTCTCTCTATCACACTGACCCTCAGTATAAGACGCTCAGTTGAAGCACTCTCTATTTCACTGAACCCCAGTATAAGACGCTCAGTTATAACACTCTCTCTCTCACACTGACTCTCAGTATAAGACGCTCAGTTATAACACTCTCTGTTACACTGACCCTGAGTAGAAGACACTCAGTTATAACACACTGTCTCTCACACTGACCCTCAGTATATGTCTCTCAGTTATAACACTCTCTCACTCACACTGACCCTCAGTATAAGACTCTCAGTTATAACACACTCTCTGTTACACTTACCCTCCGTATAAGGCACTCAGTTATAACATTCTCTCTGTTACACTGACCCTCAGTATACGACTCTCAGTTATAACACTCTCTGTTACACTGACCCTCAGTAGTAGACACTCAGTTATAACACACTGTCTCTCACCCTGACCCTCAATATAAGACTCTCAGTTATAACACTCCCCCTCTCACACTGACCCTCAGTGTAAGACTCTCAGTTATAACACTCTTTCTTATACTGACACTCAGCATTAGACTCTCAGTTATAACACTCTCTCTTATACTGACACTCAGCAGAAAACTCTCAGTTATAACACTCTCTCTCACACTGAGTCGCAGTATAAGACTTTCAGTTATAATACTCTCTCTGTTACACTCACCCTCAATATAAGACTCACAGTTATAATACTAACTCTGTTACACTAACCCTCAGTATAAGACTCTCAGTTATAACACTCAATCTCACACTGACCCTCAGTATAAGACACTCAGTTATAACACTCTCTCCGTTACACTGACCCTCATTATAAGACTCTCAGTAATAACACTGTCTCTGTTACACTGACCCTCAGTATAAGACTCTCAGCTATAACACTCTCCCTGTTACACTGACCCTCAGTATAAGACTCTCAGTTACAACACTCTCTTTGTTACACTGACACTCATTATAATACGCTCAGTTAAAGCACTGTCTGTTACACTGACCCTAAGTATAAGACGCTCATTTATAACACTCTCTCTCTCTCACACTGACCCTCAGTATATGACTCTCAATTATAACACTCTCTCTCTCACACTGACCCTCAGTATAAGACGCTCAGTTATAACACTTTCTCTCGCACTGACCCTCAGCATAAGACCCTCAATTATAACACTCTCTCTCTCTCGCACACTGACCCTCAGTATAAGATGTTCAGTTATAACAGTCTCTCTGTTACACTGGGCCTCAATATAAGACTCTCTGTTATAACGCTTTCTGTGTTACAATGACCATCAGTATTAGACTCAGTTATAACACACTCACTGTTACACTGACCCTCAATATAAGACGCTCATTTATAACACTCTCTCTCTCTCACACTGACCCTCAGTACATGACTCTCAATTATAACACTCTCTCTCTCTCACACTGACCCTCAGTATAATACGCTCAGTTATAACACTCTCTCTCTCACACTGACCCTCAGTATAAGACCCTCAGTTATGACACTCTCTCTCACACTGACCCTCAGTATAAGACTCTCAGTTACAACACTCTCTTTGTTACACTGACACTCAGTTTAATACGCTCAGTTAAAGCATTCTCTGTTACACTGACCCTCAGTATAAGACGCTCATTTATAACACTCTCTCTCTCTCACACTGACCCTCAGTAGATGACTCTCAATTATAACACTCTCTCTCTCTCACACTGACCCTCAGTATAATACGCTCAGTTATAACACTCTCTCTCTCACACTGACCCTCAGTTTAATACGCTCAGTTATAACAATATCTCTCACACTGACCTTCAGCATTAGACCCTCAATTGTAACACTCTCTCTCTCTCGCACACTGACCCTCAGTATAAGATGTTCAGTTATAACAGTCTCTCTGTTACACTGGGCCTAAATATAAGACTCTCTGTTATAACGCTTTCTGTGTTAGAATGACCATCAGTATTAGACTCAGTTATAACACACTCACTGTTACACTGACCCTCAGTATAAGACTCACAGTTATAACACTCTCTGTTACACTGACCCTGAGTAGAAGACACTCAGTTATAACACACTGTCTCTCACAATGACCCTCAGTATAAGTCTCTCAGTTATAACACTCTCTCTCTCACACTGACCCTCAGTGTAAGACTCTCAGTTATAACACATTCTCTGTTACACTTACCCTCCGTATAAGACACACAGTTATAACATTCTCTCTGTTACACTGACCCTCAGTATACGACTCTCAGTTATAACACTCTCTGTTACACTGACCCTCAGTAGTAGACACTCAGTTATAACACACTGTCTCTCACCCTGACCCTCAATATAAGACTCTCAGTTATAACACTCCCCCTCTCACACTGACCCTCAGTGTACGACTCTCAGTTATAACACTCTTTCTTATACTGACACTCAGCATTAGACTCTCAGTTATAAAACTCTCTCTTATACTGACACTCAGCAGAAAACTCTCAGTTATAACACTCTCTCTCACACTGAGTCGCAGTATAAGACTTTCTGTTATAATACTCTCTCTGTTACACTCACCCTCAATATAAGACTCACAGTTATAATACTAACTCTGTTACACTAAACCTCAGTATAAGACTCTCAGTTATAACACTCAATCTCACACTGACCCTCAGTATAAGACTCAGTTATAACAACCTCTCCGTTACACTGACCCTCAGTATAAGACTCTCAGTTATAACACTGTCTCTGTTACACTGACCCTCAGTATAAGACTCTCAGCTATAACACTCCCCCTCTCACACTGACCCTCAGTATAAGACTCTCAGTTATAACACTCTCTCTCACCCTGAGTCTCAGTACAAGACTCTCAGTTATAACACTTTCTCTGTTACACTCACCCTCAATATAAGACTCGCAGTTATAGCACTCTGTCTGTTACACTGACCCTCAGTATAAGACTCTCAGTTATAACACTCACTATCACACTGACCCTCAGTATAAGACACTCTGTTATAACACTCTGTCTCTCACAATGACCCTCAGTATGGGACACTCAGTTATAACACTCTCTCCTTTACACTGACCCTCAGTATAAGACACTCAGTTATAACACTGTCTCTGTTACACTGACCCTCAGTATAAGACTCTCAGTTATAATACTGTCCTTGTTACACTGACCCTCAGTATAAGACACTCAGTTATAACACTCTCTGTTACACTGACCCTCAGTATCAGACTCTCAGTTATAACAGCCTCTCTGTTACACTGACCCTCAGTATATTACTCCCAGTTATAATACTCTCTCTCACAAACTGACCCTCAGTATAAGACTCTCAGTTACAACACACTCTTTGTTACACTGACACTCACTAGAAGACGCTCAGTTATAAAACTCTCTCTATCACACTGACACTCAGTATAAGACGCTCAGTTAAAGCACTCTCTGTTACACTGGCCCTCAGTATATCACACTCAATTATAACACTCTCTCTCTCACACTGACCCTCAGTATAAGACTCTCAGTTATGACACTCTCTCTCACACTGACCCTCAGTATAAGACGCTCAGTTATAACACTTTCTCTCACACTGACCCTCAGCATAAGACCCTCAATTATAACAGCCTCTCTCTCTCTCTCGCAGACTGACCCTTAGTATAAGATGTTCAGTTATTACAGTCTCTCTGTTACACTGACCCTCAATATAAGACTCTGTTATAACGCTCTCTGTGTTGCAATGACCATCAGTATTAGACTCAGTTACAACACACTTACTGTTACACTGATCCTCAGTATAAGACTCTCAGTTATAACACTCTCTGTTACACTGACCCTGAGTAGAAGACACTTAGTTATAACACACTGTCTCTCACACTGACCCTTATTATAAGACTCTCAGTTATAACACGCTCTCTGTTACACTGACCCTCAGTATAAGACACTCAGTTATGACACTCTCTCGCTTACACTGACCCTCACTATAAGACACTCTGTTATAACACTCTCTGTTACACTGACCCTCAGTATAAGACACTCAGTTATTATACTCTCTCTCTCACACTGACCCTCAGTACAAGACACAGTTATAACACTCTCTCTGTTACACTGACCCTCAGTAGCATACTCCCAGTTATAACACTCTCTCTCTCACACTGACCCTCAGTATAAGAAGCTCAGTTATAACACTTTCTCTCACACTGACCCTCAGCATAAGACCCTCAATCATAACAGTCTCTCTGTTATACTGACCCTCAATATAAGATTCTCAGTTATAACACTCTCTGTTACACTGACCCTGAGTAGATGACACGCAGTTATAACACACTGTCTCGCACACTGACCCTCAATATAAGACTCTCAGTTATAACACTCTCTCTCTCACACTGACTCTCAGTATAATACTCTCAGTTATAACACTCTCTCTCACTGAGTCTCAGTATAAGAATCTCAGTTATAACACTCTCTCTGTTACACTCACCCTCAATATAAGAGTCACAGTTATAACACTCTCTTTGTTACACTGACCCTCAGTATTAGACTCCCAGTTATAACACTCACTCTCACACTGACCCTCAGTATAAGACACTCAGTTATAACACTCTGTCTCTCACAATGACCCTCAGTATAGGACACTCAGTTATAACACTCTCTCCTTTACACTGACCCTCAGTATCAGACTCTCAGTTATAACACTCTCTCTGTTACACTGACGCTCAGTATATTACTCCCAGTTATAACACTCTCTCTCACAAACTGACCCTCAGTATAAGACTCTCAGTTACAACTCTCTCTTTGTTACACTGACACTCAGTGTAAGACGCTCAGTTATAAAACTCTCTCTATCACACTGACCCTCAGTATAAGACGCTCAGTTGAAGCACTCTCTATTTCACTGAACCCCAGTATAAGACGCTCAGTTATAACACTCTCTCTCTCACACTGACTCTCAGTATAAGACGCTCAGTTATAACACTCTCTGTTACACTGACCCTGAGTAGAAGACACTCAGTTATAACACACTGTCTCTCACACTGACCCTCAGTATATGTCTCTCAGTTATAACACTCTCTCACTCACACTGACCCTCAGTATAAGACTCTCAGTTATAACACACTCTCTGTTACACTTACCCTCCGTATAAGACACTCAGTTATAACATTCTCTCTGTTACACTGACCCTCAGTATACGACTCTCAGTTATAACACTCTCTGTTACACTGACCCTCAGTAGTAGACACTCAGTTATAACACACTGTCTCTCACCCTGACCCTCAATATAAGACTCTCAGTTATAACACTCCCCCTCTCACACTGACCCTCAGTGTAAGACTCTCAGTTATAACACTCTTTCTTATACTGACACTCAGCATTAGACTCTCAGTTATAACACTCTCTCTTATACTGACACTCAGCAGAAAACTCTCAGTTATAACACTCTCTCTCACACTGAGTCGCAGTATAAGACTTTCAGTTATAATACTCTCTCTGTTACACTCACCCTCAATATAAGACTCACAGTTATAATACTAACTCTGTTACACTAACCCTCAGTATAAGACTCTCAGTTATAACACTCAATCTCACACTGACCCTCAGTATAAGACACTCAGTTATAACACTCTCTCCGTTACACTGACCCTCATTATAAGACTCTCAGTAATAACACTGTCTCTGTTACACTGACCCTCAGTATAAGACTCTCAGCTATAACACTCTCCCTGTTACACTGACCCTCAGTATAAGACTCTCAGTTACAACACTCTCTTTGTTACACTGACACTCATTATAATACGCTCAGTTAAAGCACTGTCTGTTACACTGACCCTCAGTATAAGACGCTCATTTATAACACTCTCTCTCTCTCACACTGACCCTCAGTATATGACTCTCAATTATAACACTCTCTCTCTCTCACACTGACCCTCAGTATAATACGCTCAGTTATAACACTCTCTCTCTCACACTGACCCTCAGTATAAGACGCTCAGTTATAACACTTTCTCTCGCACTGACCCTCAGCATAAGACCCTCAATTATAACACTCTCTCTCTCTCGCACACTGACCCTCAGTATAAGATGTTCAGTTATAACAGTCTCTCTGTTACACTGGGCCTCAATATAAGACTCTCTGTTATAACGCTTTCTGTGTTACAATGACCATCAGTATTAGACTCAGTTATAACACACTCATTGTTACACTGACCCTCAGTATAAGACGCTCATTTATAACACTCTCTCTCTCTCACACTGACCCTCAGTACATGACTCTCAATTATAACACCCTCTCTCTCTCACACTGACCCTCAGTATAATACGCTCAGTTATAACACTCTCTCTCTCACACTGACCCTCAGTATAAGACCCTCAGTTATGACACTCTCTCTCACACTGACCCTCAGTATAAGACTCTCAGTTACAACACTCTCTTTGTTACACTGACACTCAGTTTAATACGCTCAGTTAAAGCATTCTCTGTTACACTGACCCTCAGTATAAGACGCTCATTTATAACACTCTCTCTCTCTCACACTGACCCTCAGTAGATGACTCTCAATTATAACACTCTCTCTCTCTCACACTGACCCTCAGTATAATACGCTCAGTTATAACACTCTCTCTCACACTGACCCTCAGTTTAATACGCTCAGTTATAACAATATCTCTCACACTGACCTTCAGCATTAGACCCTCAATTGTAACACTCTCTCTCTCTCGCACACTGACCCTCAGTATAAGATGTTCAGTTATAACAGTCTCTCTGTTACACTGGGCCTAAATATAAGACTCTCTGTTATAACGCTTTCTGTGTTAGAATGACCATCAGTATTAGACTCAGTTATAACACACTCACTGTTACACTGACCCTCAGTATAAGACTCACAGTTATAACACTCTCTGTTACACTGACCCTGAGTAGAAGACACTCAGTTATAACACACTGTCTCTCACAATGACCCTCAGTATAAGTCTCTCAGTTATAACACTCTCTCTCTCACACTGACCCTCAGTGTAAGACTCTCAGTTATAACACATTCTCTGTTACACTTACCCTCCGTATAAGACACTCAGTTATAACATTCTCTCTGTTACACTGACCCTCAGTATACGACTCTCAGTTATAACACTCTCTGTTACACTGACCCTCAGTAGTAGACACTCAGTTATAACACACTGTCTCTCACCCTGACCCTCAATATAAGACTCTCAGTTATAACACTCCCCCTCTCACACTGACCCTCAGTGTACGACTCTCAGTTATAACACTCTTTCTTATACTGACACTCAGCATTAGACTCTCAGTTATAAAACTCTCTCTTATACTGACACTCAGCAGAAAACTCTCAGTTATAACACTCTCTCTCACACTGAGTCGCAGTATAAGACTTTCTGTTATAATACTCTCTCTGTTACACTCACCCTCAATATAAGACTCACAGTTATAATACTAACTCTGTTACACTAAACCTCAGTATAAGACTCTCAGTTATAACACTCAATCTCACACTGACCCTCAGTATAAGACTCAGTTATAACAACCTCTCCGTTACACTGACCCTCAGTATAAGACTCTCAGTTATAACTGTCTCTGTTACACTGACCCTCAGTATAAGACTCTCAGCTATAACACTCCCCCTCTCACACTGACCCTCAGTATAAGACTCTCAGTTATAACACTCTCTCTCACCCTGAGTCTCAGTACAAGACTCTCAGTTATAACACTTTCTCTGTTACACTCACCCTCAATATAAGACTCGCAGTTATAGCACTCTGTCTGTTACACTGACCCTCAGTATAAGACTCTCAGTTATAACACTCACTATCACACTGACCCTCAGTATAAGACACTCTGTTATAACACTCTGTCTCTCACAATGACCCTCAGTATGGGACACTCAGTTATAACACTCTCTCCTTTACACTGACCCTCAGTATAAGACACTCAGTTATAACACTGTCTCTGTTACACTGACCCTCAGTATAAGACTCTCAGTTATAATACTGTCCTTGTTACACTGACCCTCAGTATAAGACACTCAGTTATAACACTCTCTGTTACACTGACCCTCAGTATCAGACTCTCAGTTATAACAGCCTCTCTGTTACACTGACCCTCAGTATATTACTCCCAGTTATAATACTCTCTCTCACAAACTGACCCTCAGTATAAGACTCTCAGTTACAACACACTCTTTGTTACACTGACACTCACTAGAAGACGCTCAGTTATAAAACTCTCTCTATCACACTGACACTCAGTATAAGACGCTCAGTTAAAGCACTCTCTGTTACACTGGCCCTCAGTATATCACACTCAATTATAACACTCTCTCTCTCACACTGACCCTCAGTATAAGACTCTCAGTTATGACACTCTCTCTCTCACACTGACCCTCAGTATAAGACGCTCAGTTATAACACTTTCTCTCACACTGACCCTCAGCATAAGACCCTCAATTATAACAGCCTCTCTCTCTCTCTCGCAGACTGACCCTTAGTATAAGATGTTCAGTTATTACAGTCTCTCTGTTACACTGACCCTCAATATAAGACTCTGTTATAACGCTCTCTGTGTTGCAATGACCATCAGTATTAGACTCAGTTACAACACACTTACTGTTACACTGATCCTCAGTATAAGACTCTCAGTTATAACACTCTCTGTTACACTGACCCTGAGTAGAAGACACTTAGTTATAACACACTGTCTCTCACACTGACCCTTATTATAAGACTCTCAGTTATAACACGCTCTCTGTTACACTGACCCTCAGTATAAGACACTCAGTTATGACACTCTCTCGCTTACACTGACCCTCACTAGAAGACACTCTGTTATAACACTCTCTGTTACACTGACCCTCAGTATAAGACACTCAGTTATTATACTCTCTCTCTCACACTGACCCTCAGTACAAGACACAGTTATAACACTCTCTCTGTTACACTGACCCTCAGTAGCATACTCCCAGTTATAACACTCTCTCTCTCACACTGACCCTCAGTATAAGAAGCTCAGTTATAACACTTTCTCTCACACTGACCCTCAGCATAAGACCCTCAATCATAACAGTCTCTCTGTTATACTGACCCTCAATATAAGATTCTCAGTTATAACACTCTCTGTTACACTGACCCTGAGTAGATGACACGCAGTTATAACACACTGTCCCGCACACTGACCCTCAATATAAGACTCTCAGTTATAACACTCTCTCTCTCACACTGACTCTCAGTATAAGAATCTCAGTTATAACACTCTCTCTGTTACACTCACCCTCAATATAAGAGTCACAGTTATAACACTCTCTTTGTTACACTGACCCTCAGTATTAGACTCCCAGTTATAACACTCACTCTCACACTGACCCTCAGTATAAGACACTCAGTTATAACACTCTGTCTCTCACAATGACCCTCAGTATAGGACACTCAGTTATAACACTCTGTCTCTCACAATGACCCTCAGTATAGGACACTCAGTTATAACACTCTCTCTGTTACACTGACGCTCAGTATATTACTCCCAGTTATAACACTCTCTCTCACAAACTGACCCTCAGTATAAGACTCTCAGTTACAACTCTCTCTTTGTTACACTGACACTCAGTATAAGACGCTCAGTTATAAAACTCTCTCTATCACACTGACCCTCAGTATAAGACGCTCAGTTGAAGCACTCTCTATTTCACTGAACCCCAGTATAAGACGCTCAGTTATAACACTCTCTCTCTCACACTGACTCTCAGTATAAGACGCTCAGTTATAACACTCTCTGTTACACTGACCCTGAGTAGAAGACACTCAGTTATAACACACTGTCTCTCACACTGACCCTCAGTATATGTCTCTCAGTTATAACACTCTCTCACTCACACTGACCCTCAGTATAAGACTCTCAGTTATAACACACTCTCTGTTACACTTACCCTCCGTATAAGGCACTCAGTTATAACATTCTCTCTGTTACACTGACCCTCAGTATACGACTCTCAGTTATAACACTCTCTGTTACACTGACCCTCAGTAGTAGACACTCAGTTATAACACACTGTCTCTCACCCTGACCCTCAATATAAGACTCTCAGTTATAACACTCCCCCTCTCACACTGACCCTCAGTGTAAGACTCTCAGTTATAACACTCTTTCTTATACTGACACTCAGCATTAGACTCTCAGTTATAACACTCTCTCTTATACTGACACTCAGCAGAAAACTCTCAGTTATAACACTCTCTCTCACACTGAGTCGCAGTATAAGACTTTCAGTTATAATACTCTCTCTGTTACACTCACCCTCAATATAAGACTCACAGTTATAATACTAACTCTGTTACACTAACCCTCAGTATAAGACTCTCAGTTATAACACTCAATCTCACACTGACCCTCAGTATAAGACACTCAGTTATAACACTCTCTCCGTTACACTGACCCTCATTATAAGACTCTCAGTAATAACACTGTCTCTGTTACACTGACCCTCAGTATAAGACTCTCAGCTATAACACTCTCCCTGTTACACTGACCCTCAGTATAAGACTCTCAGTTACAACACTCTCTTTGTTACACTGACACTCATTATAATACGCTCAGTTAAAGCACTGTCTGTTACACTGACCCTCAGTATAAGACGCTCATTTATAACACTCTCTCTCTCTCACACTGACCCTCAGTATATGACTCTCAATTATAACACTCTCTCTCTCTCACACTGACCCTCAGTATAATACGCTCAGTTATAACACTCTCTCTCTCACACTGACCCTCAGTATAAGACGCTCAGTTATAACACTTTCTCTCGCACTGACCCTCAGCATAAGACCCTCAATTATAACACTCTCTCTCTCTCGCACACTGACCCTCAGTATAAGATGTTCAGTTATAACAGTCTCTCTGTTACACTGGGCCTCAATATAAGACTCTCTGTTATAACGCTTTCTGTGTTACAATGACCATCAGTATTAGACTCAGTTATAACACACTCATTGTTACACTGACCCTCAGTATAAGACGCTCATTTATAACACTCTCTCTCTCTCACACTGACCCTCAGTACATGACTCTCAATTATAACACCCTCTCTCTCTCACACTGACCCTCAGTATAATACGCTCAGTTATAACACTCTCTCTCTCACACTGACCCTCAGTATAAGACCCTCAGTTATGACACTCTCTCTCACACTGACCCTCAGTATAAGACTCTCAGTTACAACACTCTCTTTGTTACACTGACACTCAGTTTAATACGCTCAGTTAAAGCATTCTCTGTTACACTGACCCTCAGTATAAGACGCTCATTTATAACACTCTCTCTCTCTCACACTGACCCTCAGTAGATGACTCTCAATTATAACACTCTCTCTCTCTCACACTGACCCTCAGTATAATACGCTCAGTTATAACACTCTCTCTCTCACACTGACCCTCAGTTTAATACGCTCAGTTATAACAATATCTCTCACACTGACCTTCAGCATTAGACCCTCAATTGTAACACTCTCTCTCTCTCGCACACTGACCCTCAGTATAAGATGTTCAGTTATAACAGTCTCTCTGTTACACTGGGCCTAAATATAAGACTCTCTGTTATAACGCTTTCTGTGTTAGAATGACCATCAGTATTAGACTCAGTTATAACACACTCACTGTTACACTGACCCTCAGTATAAGACTCACAGTTATAACACTCTCTGTTACACTGACCCTGAGTAGAAGACACTCAGTTATAACACACTGTCTCTCACAATGACCCTCAGTATAAGTCTCTCAGTTATAACACTCTCTCTCTCACACTGACCCTCAGTGTAAGACTCTCAGTTATAACACATTCTCTGTTACACTTACCCTCCGTATAAGACACTCAGTTATAACATTCTCTCTGTTACACTGACCCTCAGTATACGACTCTCAGTTATAACACTCTCTGTTACACTGACCCTCAGTAGTAGACACTCAGTTATAACACACTGTCTCTCACCCTGACCCTCAATATAAGACTCTCAGTTATAACACTCCCCCTCTCACACTGACCCTCAGTGTACGACTCTCAGTTATAACACTCTTTCTTATACTGACACTCAGCATTAGACTCTCAGTTATAAAACTCTCTCTTATACTGACACTCAGCAGAAAACTCTCAGTTATAACACTCTCTCTCACACTGAGTCGCAGTATAAGACTTTCTGTTATAATACTCTCTCTGTTACACTCACCCTCAATATAAGACTCACAGTTATAATACTAACTCTGTTACACTAAACCTCAGTATAAGACTCTCAGTTATAACACTCAATCTCACACTGACCCTCAGTATAAGACTCAGTTATAACAACCTCTCCGTTACACTGACCCTCAGTATAAGACTCTCAGTTATAACTGTCTCTGTTACACTGACCCTCAGTATAAGACTCTCAGCTATAACACTCCCCCTCTCACACTGACCCTCAGTATAAGACTCTCAGTTATAACACTCTCTCTCACCCTGAGTCTCAGTACAAGACTCTCAGTTATAACACTTTCTCTGTTACACTCACCCTCAATATAAGACTCGCAGTTATAGCACTCTGTCTGTTACACTGACCCTCAGTATAAGACTCTCAGTTATAACACTCACTATCACACTGACCCTCAGTATAAGACACTCTGTTATAACACTCTGTCTCTCACAATGACCCTCAGTATGGGACACTCAGTTATAACACTCTCTCCTTTACACTGACCCTCAGTATAAGACACTCAGTTATAACACTGTCTCTGTTACACTGACCCTCAGTATAAGACTCTCAGTTATAATACTGTCCTTGTTACACTGACCCTCAGTATAAGACACTCAGTTATAACACTCTCTGTTACACTGACCCTCAGTATCAGACTCTCAGTTATAACAGCCTCTCTGTTACACTGACCCTCAGTATATTACTCCCAGTTATAATACTCTCTCTCACAAACTGACCCTCAGTATAAGACTCTCAGTTACAACACACTCTTTGTTACACTGACACTCACTAGAAGACGCTCAGTTATAAAACTCTCTCTATCACACTGACACTCAGTATAAGACGCTCAGTTAAAGCACTCTCTGTTACACTGGCCCTCAGTATATCACACTCAATTATAACACTCTCTCTCTCACACTGACCCTCAGTATAAGACTCTCAGTTATGACACTCTCTCTCTCACACTGACCCTCAGTATAAGACGCTCAGTTATAACACTTTCTCTCACACTGACCCTCAGCATAAGACCCTCAATTATAACAGCCTCTCTCTCTCTCTCGCAGACTGACCCTTAGTATAAGATGTTCAGTTATTACAGTCTCTCTGTTACACTGACCCTCAATATAAGACTCTGTTATAACGCTCTCTGTGTTGCAATGACCATCAGTATTAGACTCAGTTACAACACACTTACTGTTACACTGATCCTCAGTATAAGACTCTCAGTTATAACACTCTCTGTTACACTGACCCTGAGTAGAAGACACTTAGTTATAACACACTGTCTCTCACACTGACCCTTATTATAAGACTCTCAGTTATAACACGCTCTCTGTTACACTGACCCTCAGTATAAGACACTCAGTTATGACACTCTCTCGCTTACACTGACCCTCACTAGAAGACACTCTGTTATAACACTCTCTGTTACACTGACCCTCAGTATAAGACACTCAGTTATTATACTCTCTCTCTCACACTGACCCTCAGTACAAGACACAGTTATAACACTCTCTCTGTTACACTGACCCTCAGTAGCATACTCCCAGTTATAACACTCTCTCTCTCACACTGACCCTCAGTATAAGAAGCTCAGTTATAACACTTTCTCTCACACTGACCCTCAGCATAAGACCCTCAATCATAACAGTCTCTCTGTTATACTGACCCTCAATATAAGATTCTCAGTTATAACACTCTCTGTTACACTGACCCTGAGTAGATGACACGCAGTTATAACACACTGTCTCGCACACTGACCCTCAATATAAGACTCTCAGTTATAACACTCTCTCTCTCACACTGACTCTCAGTATAAGAATCTCAGTTATAACACTCTCTCTGTTACACTCACCCTCAATATAAGAGTCACAGTTATAACACTCTCTTTGTTACACTGACCCTCAGTATTAGACTCCCAGTTATAACACTCACTCTCACACTGACCCTCAGTATAAGACACTCAGTTATAACACTCTGTCTCTCACAATGACCCTCAGTATAGGACACTCAGTTATAACACTCTCTCCTTTACACTGACCCTCAGTATCAGACTCTCAGTTATAACACTCTCTCTGTTACACTGACGCTCAGTATATTACTCCCAGTTATAACACTCTCTCTCACAAACTGACCCTCAGTATAAGACTCTCAGTTACAACTCTCTCTTTGTTACACTGACACTCAGTGTAAGACGCTCAGTTATAAAACTCTCTCTATCACACTGACCCTCAGTATAAGACGCTCAGTTGAAGCACTCTCTATTTCACTGAACCCCAGTATAAGACGCTCAGTTATAACACTCTCTCTCTCACACTGACTCTCAGTATAAGACGCTCAGTTATAACACTCTCTGTTACACTGACCCTGAGTAGAAGACACTCAGTTATAACACACTGTCTCTCACACTGACCCTCAGTATATGTCTCTCAGTTATAACACTCTCTCACTCACACTGACCCTCAGTATAAGACTCTCAGTTATAACACACTCTCTGTTACACTTACCCTCCGTATAAGACACTCAGTTATAACATTCTCTCTGTTACACTGACCCTCAGTATACGACTCTCAGTTATAACACTCTCTGTTACACTGACCCTCAGTAGTAGACACTCAGTTATAACACACTGTCTCTCACCCTGACCCTCAATATAAGACTCTCAGTTATAACACTCCCCCTCTCACACTGACCCTCAGTGTAAGACTCTCAGTTATAACACTCTTTCTTATACTGACACTCAGCATTAGACTCTCAGTTATAACACTCTCTCTTATACTGACACTCAGCAGAAAACTCTCAGTTATAACACTCTCTCTCACACTGAGTCGCAGTATAAGACTTTCAGTTATAATACTCTCTCTGTTACACTCACCCTCAATATAAGACTCACAGTTATAATACTAACTCTGTTACACTAACCCTCAGTATAAGACTCTCAGTTATAACACTCAATCTCACACTGACCCTCAGTATAAGACACTCAGTTATAACACTCTCTCCGTTACACTGACCCTCATTATAAGACTCTCAGTAATAACACTGTCTCTGTTACACTGACCCTCAGTATAAGACTCTCAGCTATAACACTCTCCCTGTTACACTGACCCTCAGTATAAGACGCTCCTTTATAACACTCTCTCTCTCTCACTGACTCTCAGTATAAGACGCTCAGTTATAACACTTTCTCTCACACTAACCCTCAGCATAAGAGCCTCAAGTATAACAGTCTCTCTCTCTCTCGCACAATGAACCTCAGTATAAGATGTTCAGTTATAACAGTCTCTCTGTTAAACTGACCCTCAATATAAGACTCTCTGTTATAACGCTCTCTGTGTTACAATGACCATCAGTGTTAGACTCAGTTATAACACACTCACTGTTACACTGACCCTCAGTATAAGATTCTCATTAATAACACTCTCTGTTACACTGACCCTGAGTAGAAGAGAATCAGTTATAACACACTGTCTCGCACACTGACCCTCAGTATAAGACTCTCAGTTATAACACTCTCTCTCTCACACTGACCCTCAGTATAATGCTCTCAGTCATAACATTCTCTCTCACAATGACCCTCAGTATAGGACACTCAGTTATAACACTCTCCGTTACACTGACCCTCAGTAGAAGACACTCAGTTATAACACACTGTCTCTCACCCTGACCCTCAGTATAAGGCTCTCAGTTATAACACTCCCCCTCTCACACTGACCATCAGTATAAGACTCTCAGTTATAACACTCGCTCTCACACTGAGTCTCAGTATAAGACTCTCAGTTATAACACTCTCTCTGTTACACTCACCCTCAATATAAGACTCCCAGTTATAACACTCTCTCTGTTACACTGACCCTCAGTTTAAGACTCTCAGTTATAAAATTCTCTCTCACAATGACCCTCAGTATAGGACACTCAGTTATAACACTCTCCGTTACACTGACCCTCAGTAGAAGACACTCAGTTATAACACACTGTCTCTCACCCTGACCCTCAGTATAAGACTCTCAGTTATAACACTCCCCCTCTCACACTGACCATCAGTATAAGACTCTCAGTTATAACACTCGCTCTCACACTGAGTCTCAGTATAAGACTCTCAGTTATAACACTCTCTCTGTTACACTCACCCTCAAAATAAGACTCACAGTTATAACACTCTCTCTGTTACACTGACCCTCAGTATAAGATTCTCAGTTATAACACTCTCTCTGTTACAGTGACCCTCAGTATAAGACTCTCAGTAATAACACACTCGCTGTTACACTGACCCTCAGTATAAGACTCTCAGTTATAACACTCTCTCTATCACACTGACATTCAGTATAAGACGCTCAGTTAAAGCACTCTCTGTTACACTGACCCTCAGTATAAGACTCTCAGTTATAACATTCTCTCTCACAATGACCCTCAGTATAGGACACTCAGTTATAACACTCTCTCTTATACTGACACTCAGCATAAGACTCTCAGTTATAACACTCTCTCTTATACTGACACTCAGCATAAGACTCTCAGTTATAACACTCTCTCTTATACTGACACTCAGCATAAGACTCTCAGTTATAACACTCTCTCTCACACAGAGTCTCAGTATAAGACTCTCAGTTATAACACTCTCTCTGTTACACTCACACTCAGTATAAGACTCACAGTTATAATACTCTCTCTGTTACACTGACCCTCAGTATAAGACTCTCAGTTATAACACTCTGTCTCTCACAATGACCCTCCGTATAGGACACTCAGTTAAAACACTCTCTCCTTTACACTGACCCTCAGTATAAGACTCTCAGTTATAACACTGTCTCTGTTACACTGACCCTCAGTATAAGACTCTCAGTTATAACACCCTCTCTGTTACACTGATCCTCAGTATAATACTCCCAGTTATAACACTCTCTCTCACAAACTGACCCTCAGCATAAGACTCTCAGTTACAACTCTCTCTTTGTTACACTGACACTCAGTATAAGACGCTCAGTTATAAAACTCTCTCTATCACACTGACACTCAGTATAAGATGCTCAGTTAAAGCACTCTCTGTTACACTGACACTCAGTATAAGACGCTCATTTATAACACACTCTATCTCACACTTACCCTCAGCATATGACTCTCAATTATAACACTCTCTCTCACACTGACCCTCAGTATAAGATGCTCAGTTATAACACTCTCTCTCTCACACTGACACTCAGTATAAGACGCTTAGTTAAAGCACTCTCTGTTACACTGAACCTCAGTATATCACTCTCAATTATAACACTCTCTCTGTCTCACACTGACCCTCAGTATAACACGCTCAGTTATGACCCTCTCTGTTACACTGACCCTCACTAGCAGACACTCAGTTATGACACTCTCTGTTACACTGACCCTCAGTATAAGACACTCAGTTATAACACTCTCTCTCTCACACTGACCCTCAGTACAAGACTCAGTTATAACACTCTCTCTGTTACACTGACCCTCAGTATCAGACTCCCAGTTATAACACTTTCTCTCACACTGACCCTCAGCATAAGACCCTCAATTATAACAGTCTCTCTCTCTCTCGCACACTGACCCTCAGTATAAGATGTTCAATTATAACAGTCTCTCTGTTACACTGACCCTCAATATAAGACTCTCTGTTATAACGCTCTCTGTGTTACAATCACCATCAGTATTAGACTCAGTTATAACACACTCACTGTTACACTGACCCTCAGTATAAGACTCTCAGTTATAACACTCTCTGTTACACTGACCCTGAGTAGAAGACACTCAGTTATAACACTCTGTCTCGCTCACTGACCCTCAGTATAAGACTCTCAGTTATAACACTCTCTCTCTCACTCTGACTCTCAGTATAATACTCTCAGTTATAACTCTCTCTCTTACACTGACATTCAGCATAAGACTCTCAGCTATAACACTCTCTGTTACACTGACCCTGAGTAGAAGACACTCAGTTATAACACTCTGTCTCGCACACTGACCCTCAGTATAAGACGCTCAGTCATAACACTCTCTCTCACAATGAGTCTCAGTATAAGACTCTCAGTTATAACACTCTCTCTGTTACACTCACCCTCAATCTTAGACTCCCAGTTATAACACTCTCTCTGTTACACTGACCCTCAGTATAAGTCTCTCAGTTTTAACACTCACTCTCACAATGACCCTCAGTATAAGACTCTCAGTTATAACACTCCCCCTCTCACACTGACCCTCAGTATAAGACTCTCAGTTATAACACTCTCTCTGTTACACTCACCCTCAATATAAGTCTCACAGTTATAACACTCTCTCTGTTACACTGACGCTCAGTATAAGACTCTCAGTTATAACACTCTCTCTGTTACACTCACCCTCAAAATAAGACTCCCAGTTATAACACTCTCTCTGTTACACTGACCCTCAGTATAAGACACTCAGCTATAACACTCACTCTCACACTGACCCTCAGTATAAGACACTCAGTTATAACACTCTGTCTCTCACAATGACCCTCGATATAGGACACTCAGTTAAATCACTCTCCGTTACACTGAAACGCAGTATAACACTCTCAGTTATAACACTCTCTCTTACACTTTCTCTCAGTAGAAGACACTCAGTTATAACACTCTCTCCGTTACACTGACCCTCATTATAAGACTCTCAGTAATAACACTGTCTCTGTTACACTGACCCTCAGTATAAGACTCTCAGCTATAACACTCTCCCTGTTACACTGACCCTCAGTATAAGACTCTCAGTTACAAAACTCTCTTTGTTACACTGACACTCATTATAATACGCTCAGTTAAAGCACTGTCTGTTACACTGACCCTCAGTATAAGACGCTCATTTATAACACTCTCTCTCTCTCACTGAGTCTCAGTATAAGACGCTCAGTTATAACACTTTCTCTCACACTAACCCTCAGCATAAGACCCTCAAGTATAACAGTCTCTCTCTCTCTCGCACAATGACCCTCAGTATAAGATGTTCAGTTATAACAGTTTCTCTGTTAAACTGACCCTCAATATAAGACTCTCTGTTATAACGTTCTCTGTGTTACAATGACCATCAGTGTTAGACTCAGTTATAACACACTCACTGTTACACTGACCCTCAGTATAAGATTCTCATTAATAACACTCTCTGTTACACTGACCCTGAGTAGAAGAGAATCAGTTATAACACACTGTCTCGCACACTGACCCTCAGTTTAAGACTTTCAGTTATAACACTCTCTCTCTCACACTGACCCTCAGTATAATGCTCTCAGTCATAACATTCTCTCTTACACTGACACTCAGCATAAGACTCTCAGTTATAACACTCTCTCTGTTATACTCACCCTCAATATAAGACTCACAGTTATAACACTCTCTCTGTTACACTGACCCTCAGTATAAGACTCTCAGTTATAACATTCTCTCTCACAATGACCCTCAGTATAGGACACTCAGTTATAACACTCTCCGTTACACTGACCCTCAGTAGAAGACACTCAGTTATAACACACTGTCTCTCACCCTGACCCTCAGTATAAGGCTCTCAGTTATAACACTCCCCCTCTCACACTGACCATCAGTATAAGACTCTCAGTTATAACACTCGCTCTCACACTGAGTCTCAGTATAAGACTCTCAGTTATAACACTCTCTCTGTTACACTCACCCTCAATATAAGACTCCCAGTTATAACACTCTCTCTGTTACACTGACCCTCAGTTTAAGACTCTCAGTTATAAAATTCTCTCTCACAATGAACCTCAGTATAGGACACTCAGTTATAACACTCTCCGTTACACTGACCCTCAGTAGAAGACACTCAGTTATAACACACTGTCTCTCACCCTGACCCTCAGTATAAGACTCTCAGTTATAACACTCCCCCTCACACACTGACCATCAGTATAAGACTCTCAGTTATAACACTCGCTCTCACACTGAGTCTCAGTACAAGACTCTCAGTTATAACACTCTCTCTGTTACACTCACCCTCAAAATAAGACTCACAGTTATAACACTCTCTCTGTTACACTGACCCTCAGTATAAGATTCTCAGTTATAACACTCTCCCTGTTACAGTGACCCTCAGTATAAGACTCTCAGTTATAATACTCTCGCTGTTACACTGACCCTCAGTATAAGACTCTCAGTTATAACACTCTCCACTATCATACTGACATTCAGTATAAGACGCTCAGTTAAAGCACTCTCTGTTACACTGACCCTCAGTATAAGACTCTCAGTTATAACATTCTCTCTCACAATGACCCTCAGTATAGGACACTCAGTTATAACACTCTCTCTTATACTGACACTAAGCATAAGACTCTCAGTTATAACACTCTCTCTTATACTGACACTCAGCATAAGACTCTCAGTTATAACACTCTCTCTTATACTGACACTCAGCATAAGACTCTCAGTTATAACACTCTCTCTGTTACACTCACCCTCAATATACGACTCACAGTTATAACACTCTCTCTGTTACACTGACCCTCAGTATAAGACTCTCAGTTATAACACTCACTCTCACACTGACCCTCAGTATAAGGCACTCAGTTAAAACACTCTGTCTCTCACAATGACCCTCAGTATAGGACTCTCAGTTATAACACTCTCTGTTACACTGACCCTCAATATAAGACTCTCTGTTATAACACTCTCTGTGTTACAATGACCATCAGTGTTAGACTCAGTTATAACACACTCACTGTTGCACTGACCCTCAGTATAAGATTCTCAGTTATAACACTCTCTGTTACACTGACCCTCAATATAAGACTTACAGTTATAACACTCTCTCTGTTACACTGACCCTCAGTATAAGACTCACAGTTATAACTCTCTCTCTGTTACACTCACCCTGAATATAAGACTCACAGTTATAACACTCTCTCTGTTACACTGACCCTCAGTATAAGACTCTCAGTTATAACACTCACTCTCACACTGACCCTCAGTATAAGGCACTCTGTTATAACACTCTGTCTCTCACAATGACCCTCAGTATAAGACTCTCAGTTATAACACTCCCCCTCTCACACTGACCCTCAGTATAAGACTCTCAGTTATAACACTCTCTCTGGTACATTGACCATCAGTATAATACTCCCAGTTATAACACTCTCTCCCACAAACTGACCCTCCGTATAAGACTCTCAGTTACAACACTCTCTTTGTTACACTGACACTCAGTATTAGACGCTCTGTTATACAACTCTCTCTATCACACTGACACTCAGTATAAGACGCTCAGTTAAAGCACTCTCTGTTACACTGACCCTCAGTATAAGACGCTCATTTATAACACACTCTCTCTCACACTGACCCTCAGTATCTGACTCTCAATTATAACACTCTCTCTCTCTCTCACACTGACCCTCAGTATAAGACGCTCAGTTATAACACTCTCTCTGTTACACTGCCACTCAGTATAAGACTCTCAATTATAACAGTCTCTCTCTCTCTCTCGCACACTGACCCTCAGTATAAGATGTTCAGTTATAACAGTCTCTCTGTTACACTGACCCTCAATATAAGACTCTCTGTTATAACGCTCTCTGTGTTACAATGACCATCAGTGTTAGACTCAGTTATAACACACTCACTGTTACAGTGACCCTCAGTATAAGATTCTCAGTTATAACACTCTCTGTTACACTGACCCTCAATATAAGACTCTCAGTTATAACACTCTCTCTGTTACATTGACCCTCAGTATAAGACTCACAGTTATAACACTCTCTCTGTTACACTCACCCTCAGTGTAAGACTCTCAGTTATAACACTCTCTCTGTTACACTCATCCTCAATATAAGACTCACAGTTATAACACTCTCTCTGTTACACTGACCCTCAGTATAAGACTCTCAGTTATAACACTCACTCTCACACTGACCCTCAGTATAAGGCACTCAGTTAAAACACTCTGTCTCTCACAATGACCCTCAGTATAGGACTCTCAGTTATAACACTCTCTGTTACACTGACCCTCAATATAAGACTCTCTGTTATAACACTCTCTGTGTTACAATGACCATCAGTGTTAGACTCAGTTATAACACACTCACTGTTGCACTGACCCTCAGTATAAGATTCTCAGTTATAACACTCTCTGTTACACTGACCCTCAATATAAGACTTACAGTTATAACACTCTCTCTGTTACACTGACCCTCAGTATAAGACTCACAGTTATAACTCTCTCTCTGTTACACACACCCTCAATATAAGACTCACAGTTATAACACTCTCTCTGTTACACTGACCCTCAGTATAATACTCTCAGTTATAACACTCACTCTCACACTGACCCTCAGTATAAGGCACTCTGTTATAACACTCTGTCTCTCACAATGACCCTCAGTATAGGACTCTCAGTTATAACACTCTCTGTTACACTGACCCTCAGTAGAAGACACTCAGTTATAACACACTGTCTCTCACCCTGACCCTCTGTATAAGATTCTCAGTTATAACACTCCCCCTCTCACACTGACCCTCAGTATAAGACTCTCAGTTCTCACACTCTCTGTCACACTGAGTGTCAGTATAAGACTCTCAGTTATAACACTCACTCTCACACTGACCCTCAGTATAAGACACTCTGTTATAACACTCTGTCTCTCACAATGACCCGCAGTATAGGACACTCAGTTATAACACTCTCTCCTTTACACTGACCCTCAGTATAAGACTCTCAGTTATAACACTGTCTCTGTTACACTGACCCTCAGTATAAGACTGTCAGTTATAACACTGTCTCTGTTACACTGACCCTCAGTATAAGACTCTCAGTTATAACACTCTCTCTGTTACACTGACCCTCAGTATCAGACTCTCAGTTATAACACCCTCTCTGTTACACTGACCCTCAGTATAATACTCCCAGTTATAACACTCTCTCTCACAAACTGACCCTCCGTATAAGACTCTCAGTTACAACACTCTCTTTGTTAAACTGACACTCAGTATTAGACGCTCTGTTATACAACTCTCTCTATCACACTGACACTCAGTATAAGACGCTCAGTTAAAGCACTCCCTGTTACACTGACCCTCAGTATAAGACGCTCATTTATAACACACTCTCTCTCACACTGACCCTCAGTATCTGACTCTCAATTATAACACTCTCTCTCTCTCTCACACTGACCCTCAGTATAAGACGCTCAGTTATAACACTCTCTCTGTTACACTGCCACTCAGTATAAGACTCTCAATTATAACAGTCTCTCTCTCTCTCTCGCACACTGACCCTCAGTATAAGATGTTCAGTTATAACAGTCTCTCTGTTACACTGGCCCTCAATATAAGACTCTCTGTTATAACGCTCTCTGTGTTACAATGACCATCAGTGTTAGACTCAGTTATAACACACTCACTGTTACAGTGACCCTCAGTATAAGATTCTCAGTTATAACACTCTCTGTTACACTGACCCTCAATATAAGACTCTCAGTTATAACACTCTCTCTGTTACACTGACCCTCAGTATAAGACTCACAGTTATAACACTCTCTCTGTTACACTCACCCTCAGTGTAAGACTCTCAGTTATAACACTCTCTCTGTTACACTCACCCTCAATATAAGACTCACAGTTATAACACTCTCTCTGTTACACTGACCCTCAGTATAAGTCTCTCAGTTTTAACACTCACTCTCACCCTGACCCTCAGTATAAGACTCTCAGTTATAACACTCCCCCTCTCACACTGACCCTCAGTATAAGACTCTCAGTTATAACACTCTCTCTGTTACACTCACCCTCAATATAAGGCTCACAGTTATAACACTCTCTCTGTTACAATGACCCTCAATATAAGACTTACAGTTATAACACTCTCTCTGTTACACTGACCCTCAGTATAAGACTCACAGTTATAACTCTCTCTCTGTTACACTCACCCTGAATATAAGACTCACAGTTATAACACTCTCTCTGTTACACTGACCCTCAGTATAAGACTCTCAGTTATAACACTCACTCTCACACTGACCCTCAGTATAAGGCACTCTGTTATAACACTCTGTCTCTCACAATGACCCTCAGTATAGGACTCTCAGTTATAACACTCTCTGTTACACTGACCCTCAGTAGAAGACACTCAGTTATAACACACTGTATCTCACCCTGACCCTCTGTATAAGATTCTCAGTTATAACACTCCCCCTCTCACGCTGACCCTCAGTATAAGACTCTCAGTTCTCACACTCTCTGTCACACTGAGTCTCAGTATAAGACTCTCAGTTATAACACTCACTCTCACACTGACCCTCAGTATAAGACACTCTGTTATAACACTCTGTCTCTCACAATGACCCGCAGTATAGGACACTCAGTTATAACACTCTCTCCTTTACACTGACCCTCAGTATAAGACTCTCAGTTATAACACTGTCTCTGTTACACTGACCCTCAGTATCAGACTCTCAGTTATAACACCCTCTCTGTTACACTGACCCTCAGTATAATACTCCCAGTTATAACACTCTCTCTCACAAACTGACCCTCAGTATAAGACTCTCAGTTACAACACTCTCTTTGTTACACTGACACTCAGTATTAGACGCTCAGTTATACAACTCTCTCTATCACACTGACACTCAGTATAAGACGCTCAGTTAAAGCACTCACCGTTACACTGACCCTCAGTATAAGACGCTCATTTATAACACACTCTCTCTCACACTGACCCTCAGTATCTGACTCTCAATTATAACACTCTCTCTCTCACTCACTGACCCTCAGTATAAGACGCTCAGTTATAACACTCTCTCTGTTACACTGACACTCAGTATAAGACTCTCAATTATAACAGTCTCTCTCTCTCTCTCGCACACTGACCCTCAGTATAAGATGTTCAGTTATAACAGTCTCTCTGTTACACTGACCCTCAATATAAGACTCTCTGTTATAACGCTCTCTGTGTTACAATGACCATCATTGTTAGACTCAGTTATAACACACTCACTGTTACAGTGACCCTCAGTATAAGATTCTCAGTTATAACACTCTCTGTTACACTGACCCTCAATATAAGACTCACAGTTATAACACTCTCTCTGTTACACTGACCCTCAGTATAAGACTCACAGTTATAACACTCTCTCTGTTACACTGACCCTCAGTGTAAGACTCTCAGTTATAACACTCTCTCTGTTACACTCACCCTCAATATAAGACTCACAGTTATAACACTCTCTCTGTTACACTGACCCTCAGTATAAGACTCTCATTTATAACACTCACTCTCACACTGACCCTCAGTATAAGGCACTCAGTTATAACACTCTGTCTCTCACAATGACCCTCAGTATAGGACTCTCATTTATAACACTCTCTGTTACACTGACCCTCAATATAAGACTCTCTGTTATAACGCTCTCTGTGTTACAATGACCATCAGTGTTAGACTCAGTTATAACACACTCACTGTTACAGTGACCCTCAGTATAAGATTCTCAGTTATAACACTCTCTGTTACACTGACCCTCAATATAAGACTCACGGTTATAACACTCTCTCTGTTACACTGACCCTCAGTGTAAGACTCTCAGTTATAACACTCTCTCTGTTACACTCACCCTCAATATAAGACTCACAGTTATAACACTCTCTCTGTTACACTGACCCTCAGTATAAGACTCTCATTTATAACACTCACTCTCACACTGACCCTCAGTATAAGGCACTCAGTTATAACACTCTGTCTCTCACAATGACCCTCAGTATAGGACTCTCATTTATAACACTCTCTGTTACACTGACCCTCAATATAAGACTGTCTGTTATAACGCTCTCTGTGTTACAATGACCATCAGTGTTAGACTCAGTTATAACACACTCACTGTTACAGTGAACCTCAGTATAAGATTCTCAGTTATAACACTCTCTGTTACACTGACCCTCAATATAAGACTCTCAGTTATAACACTCTCTCTGTTACACTGACCCTCAGTATAAGACTCTCAGTTATAACACTCACTCTCACACTGACCCTCAGTATAAGACACTCAGTTATAACACTCTGTCTCTCACCCTGACCCTCAGTATAAGACTCTCAGTTATAACACTCCCCCTCTCACACTGACCCTCAGTATAAGACTCTCAGTTATAACACTCTCTCTGGTACATTGACCATCAGTATAATACTCCCAGTTATAACACTCTCTCCCACAAACTGACCCTCCGTATAAGACTCTCAGTTACAACACTCTCTTTGTTACACTGACACTCAGTATTAGACGCTCTGTTATACAACTCTCTCTATCACACTGACACTCAGTATAAGACGCTCAGTTAAAGCACTCTCTGTTACACTGACCCTCAGTATAAGACGCTCATTTATAACACACTCTCTCTCACACTGACCCTCAGTATCTGACTCTCAATTATAACACTCTCTCTCTCTCTCACACTGACCCTCAGTATAAGACGCTCAGTGATAACACTCTCTCTGTTACACTGCCACTCAGTATAAGACTCTCAATTATAACAGTCTCTCTCTCTCTCTCGCACACTGACCCTCAGTATAAGATGTTCAGTTATAACAGTCTCTCTGTTACACTGACCCTCAATATAAGACTCTCTGTTATAACGCTCTCTGTGTTACAATGACCATCAGTGTTAGACTCAGTTATAACACACTCACTGTTACAGTGACCCTCAGTATAAGATTCTCAGTTATAACACTCTCTGTTACACTGACCCTCAATATAAGACTCTCAGTTATAACACTTTCTCTGTTACATTGACCCTCAGTATAAGACTCACAGTTATAACACTCTCTCTGTTACACTCACCCTCAGTGTAAGACTCTCAGTTATAACACTCTCTCTGTTACACTCACCCTCAATATAAGACTCACAGTTATAACACTCTCTCTGTTACACTGACCCTCAGTATAAGACTCTCAGTTATAACACTCACTCTCACACTGACCCTCAGTATAAGGCACTCAGTTAAAACACTCTGTCTCTCACAATGACCCTCAGTATAGGACTCTCAGTTATAACACTCTCTGTTACACTGACCCTCAATATAAGACTCTCTGTTATAACACTCTCTGTGTTACAATGACCATCAGTGTTAGACTCAGTTATAACACACTCACTGTTGCACTGACCCTCAGTATAAGATTCTCAGTTATAACAATGTTACACTGACCCTCAATATAAGACTTACAGTTATAACACTCTCTCTGTTACACTGACCCTCAGTATAAGACTCACAGTTATAACTCTCTCTCTGTTACACTCACCCTCAATATAAGACTCACAGTTATAACACTCTCTCTGTTACACTGACCCTCAGTATAAGACTCTCAGTTATAACACTCACTCTCACACTGACCCTCAGTATAAGGCACTCTGTTATAACACTCTGTCTCTCACAATGACCCTCAGTATAGGACTCTCAGTTATAACACTCTCTGTTACACTGACCCTCAGTAGAAGACACTCAGTTATAACACACTGTCTCTCACCCTGACCCTCTGTATAAGATTCTCAGTTATAACACTCCCCCTCTCACACTGACCCTCAGTATAAGACTCTCAGTTCTCACACTCTCTGTCACACTGAGTCTCAGTATAAGACTCTCAGTTATAACACTCACTCTCACACTGACCCTCAGTATAAGACACTCTGTTATAACACTCTGTCTCTCACAATGACCCGCAGTATAGGACACTCAGTTATAACACTCTCTCCTTTACACTGACCCTCAGTATAAGACTCTCAGTTATAACACTGCCTCTGTTACACTGACCCTCAGTATAAGACTGTCAGTTATAACACTGTCTCTGTTACACTGACCCTCAGTATAAGACTCTCAGTTATAACACTCTCTCTGTTACACTGACCCTCAGTATCAGACTCTCAGTTATAACACCCTCTCTGTTACACTGACCCTCAGTATAATACTCCCAGTTATAACACTCTCTCTCACAAACTGACCCTCAGTATAAGACTCTCAGTTACAACACTCTCTTTGTTACACTGACACTCAGTATTAGACGCTCAGTTATACAACTCTCTCTATCACACTGACACTCAGTATAAGACGCTCAGTTAAAGCACTCTCTGTTACACTGACCCTCAGTATAAGACGCTCATTTATAACACACTCTCTCTCACACTGACCCTCAGTATCTGACTCTCAATTATAACACTCTCTCTCTCACACACTGACCCTCAGTATAAGACGCTCAGTTATAACACTCTCTCTGTTACACTGACACTCAGTATAAGACTCTCAATTATAACAGTCTCTCTCTCTCTCTCGCACACTGACCCTCAGTATAAGATGTTCAGTTATAACAGTCTCTCTGTTACACTGACCCTCAATATAAGACTCTCTGTTATAACGCTCTCTGTGTTACAATGACCATCATTGTTAGACTCAGTTATAACACACTCACTGTTACAGTGACCCTCAGTATAAGATTCTCAGTTATAACACTCTCTGTTACACTGACCCTCAATATAAGACTCACAGTTATAACACTCTCTCTGTTACACTGACCCTCAGTGTAAGACTCTCAGTTATAACACTCTCTCTGTTACACTCACCCTCAATATAAGACTCACAGTTATAACACTCTCTCTGTTACACTGACCCTCAGTATAAGACTCTCATTTATAACACTCACTCTCACACTGACCCTCAGTATAAGGCACTCAGTTATAACACTCTGTCTCTCACAATGACCCTCAGTATAGGACTCTCATTTATAACACTCTCTGTTACACTGACCCTCAATATAAGACTCTCTGTTATAACGCTCTCTGTGTTACAATGACCATCAGTGTTAGACTCAGTTATAACACACTCACTGTTACAGTGACCCTCAGTATAAGATTCTCAGTTATAACACTCTCTGTTACACTGACCCTCAATATAAGACTCTCAGTTATAACACTCTCTCTGTTACACTGACCCTCAGTATAAGACTCTCAGTTATAACACTCACTCTCACACTGACCCTCAGTATAAGACACTCAGTTATAACACTCTGTCTCCACCCTGACCCTCAGTATAAGACTCTCAGTTATAACACTCCCCCTCTCACACTGACCCTCAGTATAAGACTCTCAGTTATAACACTCTCTCTGGTACATTGACCATCAGTATAATACTCCCAGTTATAACACTCTCTCCCACAAACTGACCCTCCGTATAAGACTCTCAGTTACAACACTCTCTTTGTTACACTGACACTCAGTATTAGACGCTCTGTTATACAACTCTCTCTATCACACTGACACTCAGTATAAGACGCTCAGTTAAAGCACTCTCTGTTACACTGACCCTCAGTATAAGACGCTCATTTATAACACACTCTCTCTCACACTGACCCTCAGTATCTGACTCTCAATTATAACACTCTCTCTCTCTCTCACACTGACCCTCAGTATAAGACGCTCAGTTATAACACTCTCTCTGTTACACTGCCACTCAGTATAAGACTCTCAATTATAACAGTCTCTCTCTCTCTCTCGCACACTGACCCTCAGTATAAGATGTTCAGTTATAACAGTCTCTCTGTTACACTGACCCTCAATATAAGACTCTCTGTTATAACGCTCTCTGTGTTACAATGACCATCAGTGTTAGACTCAGTTATAACACACTCACTGTTACAGTGACCCTCAGTATAAGATTCTCAGTTATAACACTCTCTGTTACACTGACCCTCAATATAACACTCTCAGTTATAACACTCTCTCTGTTACACTGACCCTCAGTATAAGACTCACAGTTATAACACTCTCTCTGTTACACTCACCCTCAGTGTAAGACTCTCAGTTATAACACTCTCTCTGTTACACTCACCCTCAATATAAGACTCACAGTTATAACACTCTCTCTGTTACACTGACCCTCAGTATAAGTCTCTCAGTTTTAACACTCACTCTCACCCTGACCCTCAGTATAAGTCTCTCAGTTATAACACTCCCCCTCTCACACTGACCCTCAGTATAAGACTCTCAGTTATAACACTCTCTCTGTTACACTCACCCTCAATATAAGGCTCACAGTTATAACACTCTCTCTGTTACAATGACACTCAGTATAAGACTCTGTTATAACACTCTCTGTTACACTGACCCTCAATATAAGACTTACAGTTATAACACTCTCTCTGTTACACTGACCCTCAGTATAAGACTCACAGTTATAACTCTCTCTCTGTTACACTCACCCTGAATATAAGACTCACAGTTATAACACTCTCTCTGTTACACTGACCCTCAGTATAAGACTCTCAGTTATAACACTCACTCTCACACTGACCCTCAGTATAAGGCACTCTGTTATAACACTCTGTCTCTCACAATGACCCTCAGTATAGGACTCTCAGTTATAACACTCTCTGTTACACTGACCCTCAGTAGAAGACACTCAGTTATAACACACTGTCTCTCACCCTGACCCTCTGTATAAGATTCTCAGTTATAACACTCCCCCTCTCACACTGACCCTCAGTATCTGACTCTCAATTATACCACTCTCTCTCTCTCTCACACTGACCCTCAGTATAAGACGCTCAGTTATAACACTCTCTCTGTTACACTGCCACTCAGTATAAGACTCTCAATTATAACAGTCTCTCTCTCTCTCTCGCACAATGACCCTCAGTATAAGATGTTCAGTTATAACAGTCTCTCTGTTACACTGACCCTCAATATAAGACTCTCTGTTATAACGCTCTCTGTGTTACAATGACCATCAGTGTTAGACTCAGTTATAACACACTCACTGTTACAGTGACCCTCAGTATAAGATTCTCAGTTATAACACTCTCTGTTACACTCACCCTCAGTGTAAGACTCTCAGTTATAACACTCTCTCTGTTACACTCACCCTCAATATAAGACTCACAGTTATAACACTCTCTCTGTTACACTGACCCTTAGTATAAGACTCTCAGTTATAACACTCAGTCTCACACTGACCCTCAGTATAAGGCACTCTGTTATAACACTCTGTCTCTCACAATGACCCTCAGTATAGGACTCTCAGTTATAACACTCTCTGTTACACTGACCCTCAGTAGAAGACACTCAGTTATAACACCCTGTCTCTCACCCTGACCCTCTGTATAAGATTCTCAGTTATAACACTCCCCCTCTCACACTGACCCTCAGTATAAGACTCTCAGTTCTCATACTCTCTGTCACACTGAGTCTCAGTATAAGACTCTCAGTTATAACACTCACTCTCACACTGACCCTCAGTATAAGACACTCTGTTATAACACTCTGTCTCTCACAATGACCCGCAGTATAGGACACTCAGTTATAACACTCTCTCCTTTACACTGACCCTCAGTATAAGACTCTCAGTTATAACACTGTCTCTGTTACACTGACCCTCAGTATAAGACTGTCAGTTATAACACTGTCTCTGTTACACTGACCCTCAGTATAAGACTCTCAGTTATAACACTCTCTCTGTTACACTGACCCTCAGTATCAGACTCTCAGTTATAACACCCTCTCTGTTACACTGACCCTCAGTATAATACTCCCAGTTATAACACACTCTCTCACAAACTGACCCTCAGTATAAGACTCTCAGTTACAACACTCTCTTTGTTACACTGAAACTCAGTATCAGACGCTCAGTTAAAGCACTGTCTGTTACACTGACCCTCAGTATATCACTCTCAATTATAACACTCTCTCTCTCTCACACTGACCCTCAGTATAAGACGCTCAGTTATAACACTCTCTCTCTCACACTGACCCTCAGTATAAGACGCTCAGTTATAACACTTTCTCTCACTCTGACCCTCAGCATAAGACCCTCAATTATAACAGTCTCTCTCTCTCTCGCACACTGACCCTCAGTATATGATGTTCAGTTATAACAGTCTCTCTGTTACACATACCCTCAATATAAGACTCTCTGTTATAACGCTCTCTGTGTTACAATGACCATCAGTATTAGACTCAGTTATAACACACTTACTGTTACACTGACCCTCAGTATAAGACTCTCAGTTTTTACACTCTCTGTTACACTGACCCTCAGTATAAGACACTCAGTTATAACACTCTCTCTCTCACACTGACCCTCAGTACAATACTCAGTTATAACACTCTCTCTGTTACACTGACCCTCACTATCAGACTCCCAGTTTTAACACTCTCTCTCTCACACTGACCCTCATTATAAGAAGCTCAGTTATAACACTTTCTCTCACACTGACCCTCAGCATAAGACCCTCAATTATAACAGTCTCTCTCTCTCTCGCACACTGACCCTCAGTATAAGATGTTCAATTATAACAATCTCTCTGTTACACTGACCCTCAATATAAGACTCTCTGTTATAACGCTCTGTGTTACAATGACCATCAGTATTAGACTCAGTTATAACACACTCACCGTTACAATGACCCTAAGAAAAAGACTCTCAGTTATAACACTCTCTGTTACACTGACCCTGAGTAGAAGACACTCAGTTATAACACACTGTCTCACACACTGACCCTCAGTATAAGACTCTCAGTTATAACACTCTCTCTCTCACACTGACACTCAGCATAAGACTCTCAGCTATAACACTCTCTCTCACACTGAGTCTCAGTATAAGATTCTCAGTTATAACACTCTCTCTGTTACACTCACCCTCAATATAAGACTCCTAGTTATAACACTCTCTCTGTTACACTGACCCTCAGTATAAGACTCTCAGTTATAACACTCACTCTCACACTGACCCTCAGTATAAGACACTCAGTTATAACACTCTGTCTCTCACCCTGACCCTCAGTATAAGACTCTCAGTTATAACACTCTCTCTGGTACATTGACCATCAGTATAATACTCCCAGTTATAACAATCTCTCCCACAAACTGACCCTCCGTATAAGACTCTCAGTTACAACACTCTCTTTGTTACACTGACACTCAGTATTAGACGCTCAGTTACACAACTCTCTCTATCACACTGACACTCAGTATAAGACGCTCAGTTAAAGCACTCTCTGTTACACTGACCCTCAGTATAAGACGCTCATTTATAACACACTCTCTCTCACACTGACCCTCAGTATCTGACTCTCAATTATAACACTCTCTCTCTCACACACTGACCCTCAGTATAAGACGGTCAGTTATAACACTCTCTCTGTTACACTGACACTCAGTATAAGACTCTCAATTATAACAGTCTCTCTCTCTCTCTCGCACACTGACCCTCAGTATAAGATGTTCAGTTATAACAGTCTCTCTGTTACACTGACCCTCAATATAAGACTCTCTGTTATAACGCTCTCTGTGTTACAATGACCATCATTGTTAGACTCAGTTATAACACACTCACTGTTACAGTGACCCTCAGTATAAGATTCTCAGTTATAACACTCTCTGTTACACTGACCCTCAATATAAGACTCACAGTTATAACACTCTCTCTGTTACACTGACCCTCAGTATAAGACTCACAGTTATAACACTCTCTCTGTTACACTGACCCTCAGTGTAAGACTCTCAGTTATAACACTCTCTCTGTTACACTCACCCTCAATATAAGACTCACAGTTATAACACTCTCTCTGTTACACTGACCCTCAGTATAAGACTCTCATTTATAACACTCACTCTCACACTGACCCTCAGTATAAGGCACTCAGTTATAACACTCTGTCTCTCACAATGACCCTCAGTATAGGACTCTCATTTATAACACTCTCTGTTACACTGACCCTCAATATAAGACTCTCTGTTATAACGCTCTCTGTGTTACAATGACCATCAGTGTTAGACTCAGTTATAACACACTCACTGTTACACTGACCCTCAGTATAAGATTCTCAGTTATAACACTCTCTGTTACACTGACCCTCAATATAAGACTTACAGTTATAACACTCTCTCTGTTACACTGACCCTCAGTATAAGACTCACAGTTATAACACTCTCTCTGTTACACTCACCCTCAGTGTAAGACTCTCAGTTATAACACTCTCTCTGTTACACTCACCCTCAATATAAGACTCCCAGTTATAACACTCTCTCTGTTACACTGACCCTCAGTATAAGACTCTCATTTATAACACTCACTCTCACACTGACCCTCAGTATAAGGCACTCAGTTATAACACTCTGTCTCTCACAATGACCCTCAGTATAGGACTCTCATTTATAACACTCTCTGTTACACTGACCCTCAATATAAGACTCTCTGTTATAACGCTCTCTGTGTTACAATGACCACCAGTGTTAGACTCAGTTATAACACACTCACTGTTACACTGACCCTCAGTATAAGATTCTCAGTTATAACACTCTCTGTTACACTGACCCTCAATATAAGACTTACAGTTATAACACTCTCTCTGTTACACTGACCCTCAGTATAAGACTCACAGTTATAACACTCTCTCTGTTACACTGACCCTCAGTATAAGACTCTCAGTTATAACACTCACTCTCACACTGACCCTCAGTATAAGGCACTCTGTTATAACACTCTGTCTCTCACAATGACCCTCAGTATAGGACTCTCAGTTATAACACTCTCTGTTACACTGACCCTCAGTAGAAGACACTCAGTTATAACACACTGTCTCTCACCCTGACCCTCTGTATAAGATTCTCAGTTATAACACTCCCCCTCTCACACTGACCCTCAGTATAAGACTCTCAGTTATAACACTCACTCTCACACTGACCCTCAGTATAAGACACTCAGTTATAACACTCTTTCTGTTACACTGACCCTCAGTATCAGACTCTCAGTTATAACACCCTCTCTGTTACACTGACCCTCAGTATAATACTCCCAGTTATAACACTCTCTCTCACAAACTGACCCTCAGTATATGACTCTCAGTTACAACACTCTCTTTGTTACACTGACACTCAGTATCAGATGCTCAGTTAAAGCACTGTCTGTTACACTGACCCTCAGTATATCACTCTCAATTATAACACTATCTCTCTCTCACACTGACCCTCAGTATAAGACGCTCAGCTATAACACTTTCTCTCACTCTGACCCTCAGCATAAGACCCTCAAGTATAACAGTCTCTCTCTCTCTCGTACACTGACCCTCAGTATATGATGTTCAGTTATAACAGTCTCTCTGTTACACATACCCTCAATATAAGAGTCTCTGTTATAACGCTCTCTGTGTTACAATGACCATCAGTATTAGACTCAGTTATAACACACTTACTGTTACACTGACCCTCAGTATAAGACTCTCAGTTATAACACTCTCTGTTACACTGACCCTCAGTATAAGACACTCAGTTATGACACACTGTCTCTCATACTGACCCTTATTATAAGACTCAGTTATAACACACTCTCTGTTACACTGACCCTCAGTACAAGGCACTCAGTTATGACACTCTCTCTGTTACACTGACCCTCACTAGAAGATACTCAGTTATAACACTCTCTGTTACACTGACCCTCAGTATAAGACACTCAGTTATAACACTCTCTCTCTCTCACACTGACCCTCAGTACAATACTCAGTTATAACACTCTCTCTGTTACACTGACCCTCAGTATCAGACTCCCAGTTATAACACTCTCTCTCTCACACTGACCCTCATTATAAGAAGCTCAGTTATAACACTTTCTCTCACACTGACCCTCAGCATAAGACCCTCAATTATAACAGTCTCTCTCTCTCTCGCACACTGACCCTCAGTATAAGATGTTCAATTATAACAATCTCTCTGTTACACTGACCCTCAATATAAGACTCTCTGTTATAACGCTCTCTGTGTTACAATGACCATCAGTATTAGACTCAGTTATAACACACTCACCGTTACAATGACCCTAAGAAAAAGACTCTCAGTTATAACACTCTCTGTTACACTGACCCTGTGTAGAAGACACTCAGTTATAACACACTGTCTCACACACTGACCCTCAGTATAAGATTCTCAGTTATAACACTCTCTCTGTTACACTCACCCTCAATGTAAGACTCCCAGTTATAACACTCTCTCTGTTACACTGACCCTCAGTATAAGACTCTCAGTTATAACACTCACTCTCACACTGACCCTCAGTATAAGACACTCTGTTATAACACTCTGTCTCTCACCCTGACCCTCAGTATAAGACTCTCAGTTATAACACTCCCCCTCTCACACTGACCCTCAGTATAGGACTCTCAGTTATAACACTCTCTCTGGTACATTGACCCTCAGTATAATACTCCCAGTTATAACACTCTCTCCCACAAACTGACCCTCCGTCTAAGACTCCCAGTTACAACACTCTCTTTGTTACACTGACACTCAGTATTAGACGCTCAGTTATACAACTCTCTCTATCACACAGACACTCAGTATAAGACGCTCAGTTAAAGCACTCTCTGTTACACTGACCCTCAGTATAAGAAGCTCAGTTATAACACTCTCTCTGTTACACTGACCCTCAGTATAAGACTCACAGTTATAACACTCTCTCTGTTACACTCACCCTCAGTGTAAGACTCTCAGTTATAACACTCTCTCTGTTACACTGACCCTCAGTATAAGACTCTCATTTATAACACTCACTCTCACACTGACCCTCAGTATAAGGCACTCAGTTATAACACTCTGTCTCTCACAATGACCCTCAGTATAGGACTCTCATTTATAACACTCTCTGTTACACTGACCCTCAATATAAGACTCTCTGTTATAACGCTCTCTGTGTTACAATGACCATCAGTGTTAGACTCAGTTATAACACACTCACTGTTACACTGACCCTCAGTATAAGATTCTCAGTTATAACACTCTCTGTTACACTGACCCTCAATATAAGACTTACAGTTATAACACTCTCTCTGTTACACTGACCCTCAGTATAAGACTCACAGTTATAACACTCTCTCTGTTACACTGACCCTCAGTATAAGACTCTCAGTTATAACACTCACTCTCACACTGACCCTCAGTATAAGGCACTCTGTTATAACACTCTGTCTCTCCCAATGACCCTCAGTATAGGACTCTCAGTTATAACACTCTCTGTTACACTGACCCTCAGTAGAAGACACTCAGTTATAACACACTGTCTCTCACCCTGACCCTCTGTATAAGATTCTCAGTTATAACACTCCCCCTCTCACACTGACCCTCAGTATAAGACTCTCAGTTATAACACTCACTCTCACACTGACCCTCAGTATAAGACACTCAGTTATAACACTCTTTCTGTTACACTGACCCTCAGTATCAGACTCTCAGTTATAACACCCTCTCTGTTACACTGACCCTCAGTATAATACTCCCAGTTATAACACTCTCTCTCACAAACTGACCCTCAGTATAAGACTCTCAGTTACAACACTCTCTTTGTTACACTGACACTCAGTATCAGATGCTCAGTTAAAGCACTGTCTGTTACACTGACCCTCAGTATATCACTCTCAATTATAACACTATCTCTCTCTCACACTGACCCTCAGTATAAGACGCTCAGCTATAACACTTTCTCTCACTCTGACCCTCAGCATAAGACCCTCAAGTATAACAGTCTCTCTCTCTCTCGTACACTGACCCTCAGTATATGATGTTCAGTTATAACAGTCTCTCTGTTACACATACCCTCAATATAAGACTCTCTGTTATAACGCTCTCTGTGTTACAATGACCATCAGTATTAGACTCAGTTATAACACACTTACTGTTACACTGACCCTCAGTATAAGACTCTCAGTTATAACACTCTCTGTTACACTGACCCTCAGTATAAGACACTCAGTTATGACACACTGTCTCTCATACTGACCCTTATTATAAGACTCAGTTATAACACACTCTCTGTTACACTGACCCTCAGTATAAGGCACTCAGTTATGACACTCTCTCTGTTACACTGACCCTCACTAGAAGACACTCAGTTATAACACTCTCTGTTACACTGACCCTCAGTATAAGACACTCAGTTATAACACTCTCTCTCTCTCACACTGACCCTCAGTACAATACTCAGTTATAACACTCTCTCTGTTACACTGACCCTCAGTATCAGACTCCCAGTTATAACACTCTCTCTCTCACACTGACCCTCATTATAAGAAGCTCAGTTATAACACTTTCTCTCACACTGACCCTCAGCATAAGACCCTCAATTATAACAGTCTCTCTCTCTCTCGCACACTGACCCTCAGTATAAGATGTTCAATTATAACAATCTCTCTGTTACACTGACCCTCAATATAAGACTCTCTGTTATAACGCTCTCTGTGTTACAATGACCATCAGTATTAGACTCAGTTATAACACACTCACCGTTACAATGACCCTAAGAAAAAGACTCTCAGTTATAACACTCTCTGTTACACTGACCCTGTGTAGAAGACACTCAGTTATAACACACTGTCTCACACACTGACCCTCAGTATAAGATTCTCAGTTATAACACTCTCTCTGTTACACTCACCCTCAATGTAAGACTCCCAGTTATAACACTCTCTCTGTTACACTGACCCTCAGTATAAGACTCTCAGTTATAACACTCACTCTCAAACTGACCCTCAGTATAAGACACTCTGTTATAACACTCTGTCTCTCACCCTGACCCTCAGTATAAGACTCTCAGTTATAACACTCCCCCTCTCACACTGACCCTCAGTATAGGACTCTCAGTTATAACACTCTCTCTGGTACATTGACCCTCAGTATAATACTCCCAGTTATAACACTCTCTCCCACAAACTGACCCTCCGTCTAAGACTCCCAGTTACAACACTCTCTTTGTTACACTGACACTCAGTATTAGACGCTCAGTTATACAACTCTCTCTATCACACAGACACTCAGTATAAGACGCTCAGTTAAAGCACTCTCTGTTACACTGACCCTCAGTATAAGACGCTCAGTTATAACACTCTCTCTGTTACACTGACCCTCAGTATAAGACTCACAGTTATAACACTCTCTCTGTTACACTCACCCTCAGTGTAAGACTCTCAGTTATAACACTCTCTCTGTTACACTGACCCTCAGTATAAGACTCTCATTTATAACACTCACTCTCACACTGACCCTCAGTATAAGGCACTCAGTTATAACACTCTGTCTCTCACAATGACCCTCAGTATAGGACTCTCATTTATAACACTCTCTGTTACACTGACCCTCAATATAAGACTCTCTGTTATAACGCTCTCTGTGTTACAATGACCATCAGTGTTAGACTCAGTTATAACACACTCACTGTTACACTGACCCTCAGTATAAGATTCTCAGTTATAACACTCTCTGTTACACTGACCCTCAATATAAGACTTACAGTTATAACACTCTCTCTGTTACACTGACCCTCAGTATAAGACTCACAGTTATAACACTCTCTCTGTTACACTGACCCTCAGTATAAGACTCTCAGTTATAACACTCACTCTCACACTGACCCTCAGTATAAGGCACTCTGTTATAACACTCTGTCTCTCCCAATGACCCTCAGTATAGGACTCTCAGTTATAACACTCTCTGTTACACTGACCCTCAGTAGAAGACACTCAGTTATAACACACTGTCTCACACACTGACCCTCAGTATAAGATTCTCAGTTATAACACTCTCTCTGTTACACTCACCCTCAATGTAAGACTCCCAGTTATAACACTCTCTCTGTTACACTGACCCTCAGTATAAGACTCTCAGTTATAACACTCACTCTCAAACTGACCCTCAGTATAAGACACTCTGTTATAACACTCTGTCTCTCACCCTGACCCTCAGTATAAGACTCTCAGTTATAACACTCCCCCTCTCACACTGACCCTCAGTATAGGACTCTCAGTTATAACACTCACTCTCACACTGACCCTCAGTATAAGACACTCAGTTATAACACTCTTTCTGTTACACTGACCCTCAGTATCAGACTCTCAGTTATAACACCCTCTCTGTTACACTGACCCTCAGTATAATACTCCCAGTTATAACACTCTCTCTCACAAACTGACCCTCAGTATAAGATCTCAGTTACAACACTCTCTTTGTTACACTGACACTCAGTATCAGATGCTCAGTTAAAGCACTGTCTGTTACACTGACCCTCAGTATATCACTCTCAATTATAACAGTATCTCTCTCTCACACTGACCCTCAGTATAAGACGCTCAGCTATAACACTTTCTCTCACTCTGACCCTCAGCATAAGACCCTCAAGTATAACAGTCTCTCTCTCTCTCGTACACTGACCCTCAGTATATGATGTTCAGTTATAACAGTCTCTCTGTTACACATACCCTCAATATAAGACTCTCTGTTATAACGCTCTCTGTGTTACAATGACCATCAGTATTAGACTCAGTTATAACACACTTACTGTTACACTGACCCTCAGTATAAGACTCTCAGTTATAACACTCTCTGTTACACTGACCCTCAGTATAAGACACTCAGTTATGACACACTGTCTCTCATACTGACCCTTATTATAAGACTCAGTTATAACACACTCTCTGTTACACTGACCCTCAGTATAAGGCACTCAGTTATGACACTCTCTCTGTTACACTGACCCTCACTAGAAGACACTCAGTTATAACACTCTCTGTTACACTGACCCTCAGTATAAGACACTCAGTTATAACACTCTCTCTCTCACACTGACCCTCATTATAAGAAGCTCAGTTATAACACTTTCTCTCACACTGACCCTCAGCATAAGACCCTCAATTATAACAGTCTCTCTCTCTCTCGCACACTGACCCTCAGTATAAGATGTTCAATTATAACAATCTCTCTGTTACACTGACCCTCAATATAAGACTCTCTGTTATAACGCTCTCTGTGTTACAATGACCATCAGTATTAGACTCAGTTATAACACACTCACCGTTACAATGACCCTAAGAAAAAGACTCTCAGTTATAACACTCTCTGTTACACTGACCCTGTGTAGAAGACACTCAGTTATAACACACTGTCTCACACACTGACCCTCAGTATAAGATTCTCAGTTATAACACTCTCTCTGTTACACTCACCCTCAATGTAAGACTCCCAGTTATAACACTCTCTCTGTTACACTGACCCTCAGTATAAGACTCTCAGTTATAACACTCACTCTCACACTGACCCTCAGTATAAGACACTCTGTTATAACACTCTGTCTCTCACCCTGACCCTCAGTATAAGACTCTCAGTTATAACACTCCCCCTCTCACACTGACCCTCAGTATAGGACTCTCAGTTATAACACTCTCTCTGGTACATTGACCCTCAGTATAATACTCCCAGTTATAACACTCTCTCCCACAAACTGACCCTCCGTCTAAGACTCTCAGTTACAACACTCTCTTTGTTACACTGACACTCAGTATTAGACGCTCAGTTATACAACTCTCTCTATCACACAGACACTCAGTATAAGACGCTCAGTTAAAGCACTCTCTGTTACACTGACCCTCAGTATAAGACGCTCAGTTATAACACTCTCTCTGTTACACTGACACTCAGTATAAGACTCTCAATTATAACAGTCTCTCTCTCTCTCTCTCGCACACTGACCCTCAGTATAAGATGTTCAGTTATAACAGTCTCTCTGTTACACTGACCCTCAATATAAGACTCTCTGTTATAACGCTCTCTGTCTTACAATGACCATCAGTGTTAGACTCAGTTATAACACACTCACTGTTACACTGACCCTCAGTATAAGATTCTCATTAATAACACTCTCTGTTACACTGACCCTGAGTAGAAGAGAATCAGTTATAACACACTGTCTCGCACACTGACCCTCAGTATAAGACTCACAGTTATAACACTCTCTCTGTTACACTGACCCTCAGTATAAGACTCTCAGTTATAACACTCACTCTCACACTGACCCTCAGTATAAGACACTCAGTTATAACACTCTGTCTCTCACAATGACCCTCCGTATATGACACTCAGTTTTACCACTCTCTCCTTTACACTGACCCTCAGTATAAGACTCTCAGTTATAACACTTTCTCTGTTACACTGACCCTCAGTATAAGTCTCTCAGTTATAACACTGTCTCTTTTACACTGACCCTCAGTATAAGACACTCAATTATAACACTCTCTGTTACACTGACCCTCAGTATCAGACTCTCAGTTATAACACTCTCTCTGTTACACTGACCCTCAGTATATTACTCCCAGTTATAACACTCTCTCACAAACTGACCCTCCGTATAAGTCTCTCAGTTACAACACTCTCTTTGTTACACTGACACTCACTATAAGACGCTCAGTTATAAAACTCTCTCTATCACACTGACACTCCGTATAAGACGCTCATTTATAACACACTCTCTCTCACGCTTACCCTCAGTATATGACTCTCAATTATAACACTCTCTCTCTCTCTCACACTGACCCTCAGTATAAGACGCTCAGTTATAACACTTTCTCTCTCACACTGACCCTCAGTATAAGACGCTCAGTTATAACACTTTCTCTCACACTGACCCTCAGCATAAGACCCTCAATTATAACAGTCTCTCTCTCTCTCGCACACTGACCCTCAATATAAGATGTTCAGTTATAACAGTCTCTCTGTTACACTGACCCTCAATATAAGACTTTCTCTTATAACACTCTCTCTGTTACACTGACCCTCAGCGTAATATTCAGATATAACACTCTCTCTGTTACACTGACCCTCAGTGTACTATTCAGATATAACACCCTCTCTTGTTGCACTGACCCTCAGTGTAAGCTTCAGATATAACACTCACTCTGTTACTCTGACCCTCTGTGTAATATTCAGATATAACATTCTTTCTGTTACACTGACCCTCAGTGTAATATTCAGATATAACACTCTCTCTGTTACACTGACCCTCAGTATAAGATTCAGATATAACACTCACTGTATTACACTGACCCTCAGTGTAAGATTCAGATATAACACTCTCTCTGTTACACTGACCCTCAGTATAAGACTCTCAGATATAACACTCTCTCTGTTACACTGACCCTCAGCGTAATATTCAGATATAACACTCTCTCTGTTACACTGACCCTCAGTGTAATATTCAGATATAACACTCTCTTTGTTACACTGACCCTCAGTGTAAGATTCAGATTTAACACTCTCTCTGTTACACTGACCCTCAGTGTAAGATTCAGATATAACACTCTGTTACATAGCTCACACTTAGTAAAAAAAACGTGATTTTTTTTTCCATTTCAGGCTGAGACCTGCACCCATTGACGGAACCCCCTTCATATAGTGAAAAACGCTTAGCACCTCCCATCCAACCGCTCCAGTGCTTGTATCAACAGCAGGGTGTGTGTGTGAAGAAGGAGGTTAATTACTGTACTCACCAAGTTTCTGTTTCATTGTAGGTCGCCCTGGGGACAGTTCAGACAGAGACAGAGTGAGAGAGAGAGAGAGATTTATTATATAGAATATACAGAACAGATATAGCCTACTCAGCCAAAAATCTATATGTGTGAAGTGGGGGGGGGGGTGGGAGGGGGAGGGGATGTGTGTGTGTGTGTGTGTGTGTGTGCGCGCGCGCCTGTGGGGGGATCTGTGTGTGTGTGTGTGCGTAAGTGTTTGTGTGCCTGTGGGTGTGTGTGTGCCTGTGGGTGTGTGTGTGCCTCTTTGTGTGCATGTGCGGCGCAAGTGTTTGTGCCTGTGTGTGTGTGTGTGTGTGCCTGTGGGTTTGTGTGCCCGCACGTGCCTGGGTGTGTGTGTGTGCCTGGGTGTGTGTCTGTAAGTGGGTGTGTGTGCCTGTGCTTGAATGTATGTGTGTGTCTGAGTGTTTCTGTATGTGTATGTGTGTCTGCGTGTGTGCGTGTGTGTGTGTGTGTGTGTGCACGCTGTGCTCCATGTTCCTGGCACCGGGGCTGAGAGAGTTATATTGCAATGATGTGTCACAACAACAGTGTTTGGATTCCCTTGCACTGTGAAAATTAATACGTGGATGTTATATTACAGTGATATCATCATGAAGCCTGTTCAGCTCCCCCCATCTCGAGTAACTGAGTTCGGCTTGGGCACCGCACCTCAGCTAGCTTCTACCGCTCAGTGTCAGGGTGGGGAGCGAGCCGATTCCCCACAATGATCCCGGGACTGAAGGGGTTAAACACCGAGGCTGTGTCGCACAGGCTGGGCTTGTCCATCCCTCGAGAGTCGGAGGCTGAGGGGTGATCGGATCGAGGGGGTCTGAGATGAGTGGAGGGTTCGATAGGGTCGATAGAGGGAAACTCTTTCCTCTGGTGGGTTTGGTGGGAGGGGGAAAGAGTCCAGAACGAGGGGGGACGAACCTTAAAACTGGAGCCAGGCCGTTCGGGGGTGATGTCGGGAAGCGCTTCCTCACACATACAGGGGAGTGGGAACCTGCAACTCCCCCCGACACCCGACCAAGCCCAGAAAAAGGGGTTGATGCTGGGGCTGGTCGGGGGTGGGGAGAGTCAATTGGAAATTTCAAACTGAGCTGATAGATTTTTTGTGGGGTAAGGATCACAGAACCAAACGGTGATACACAGATACAGAGCAACCGTGATCTGATTTAATGGGGGAACAGACTTGGAGGACTGAATGGCCTCTATTCCTGTGTAACAGGCTCGAGGAGTGGGGCTGAATGGCCTCCTCCTGTTCCTGTGTAACAGGCTCGAGGAGTGGGGCTGAATGGCCTCCTCCTGTTCCTGTGTAACAGGCTCGAGGAGGAGGAGGGGCTGAATGGCCTCCTCCTGTTCCTGTGTAACAGGCTCGAGGAGGGTCCAGGCAGTAGAGAATAAAACTGGAAAGCAGAGTCGGACAATGTGGTTTCTGAACTTACAGAGCATTGGCCGCAACCAGGAGGTCAAAGTTGTCGAAGAGGTTGACCTTCGGCCACTCCACGAGGATGATGAAAATGACTTCGATGATGAACATGAGGGTGAGTTTGCCAATGCTGCTTATCTGTAAGAACACTGCACAGGCCAACAATGTCAGCAGCACACTGTAGGTGAAATACTGCAGAGAGAAGCACACTGCATTAGACAGGGACCATCATTTAATTACAGAAAGAGCAGCGCTCCCTCAGCACTGACCCTCCGACACTGCGGCGCTCCCTCAGCGCTGACCCTCCGACAGTGCGGCGCTCCCTCAGCACTGACCCTCCGACACTGCGGCGCTCCCTCAGCACTGACCCTCCGACAGTGCGGCGCTCCCTCAGCACTGAGCCTCCGACAGTGTGGCTCTCCCTCAGCACTGACCCTCCGACAGTGCGGCGCTCCCTCAGCACTGACCCTCCCACAGTGCGGCACTCCCTCAGCACTGACCCTCCGACAGTGTGGGTCTCCCTCAGCGCTGACCCTCCGACAGTGTGGCGCTCCCTCAGCATTGACCCTCCGACAGTGCGGCTCTCCCTCAGCGCTGACCCTCCGACAGTGCGGCACTCCCTCAGCACTGACCCTCTGAAAAAGCAACACCCCTCGAATACTGACAGCTGCCCGGCAGACCCTCACTCACCTCTGGAAAGTTGCAGAAGAGGGACGTGCCTCCACACGGACTAACCTCTTCCCCCAAAGTGTAATTTAAAGATTTGAGGTAACAGGCATTCACCATCCTCGGAGTGATGTTCTGTTCCTTCGCCACACACTCCCGCAGGTCTTCCGAGTTGCAGGCAAACTGTTGGGATAGAGCACCGGAATGGGGACGGTGTAGAGGGAGCTTTACTCTGTATCTAACTCCGTGTTGTACCTGTCCTGGGAGTGTTTGATGGGGACAGTGTAGAGGGAGATTTACTCTGTATCTAACCCCGTGCTGTAACTGTCCTGGGAATGTTTGATGGGGACAGTGTAGAGGGAGCTTTACTCTGTATCTAACCCCGTGCTGTACCTGTCCTGGGAGTGTTTGATGGGGACAGTGTAGAGGGAGCTTTACTCTGTATCTAACCCCGTGCTGTACCTGTCCTGGGAGTGTTTGATGGGGACAGTGTAGAGGGAGCTTTACTCTGTATCTAACCCCGTGCTGTACCAGTCCTGGGAGTGTTTGATGGGGACGGTGTAGAGGGAGCTTTACTCTGTATCTAACCCCGTGCTGTACCTGTCCTGGGAGTGTTTGATGGGGACAGTGTAGAGGGAGATTTACTCTGTATCTAAGCCTGTGATGAGTTGTAGCTTCAGCAACAGGTGGAGAATGATTGAAATGAGCATCTGCTCCGTGCCCATTTTTCTCTTCCACAAGAGCCTCCTCCCACCCCCCCCACTTCATCTCCTCCCATCACCCTATCCGTCTATTCCTTTCCCCTCATGTGTTTATCCAGCTTCCCGCCCCCTTTCAATACATCGACATTATTCACCTCGACCACTCCCCGTGGGATCGAATCCCACATTCTCCCCGTGGGAGCGAGTCCCACATTCTCCCCGCTCCCCGTGGGAGCGAGTCCCACATTCTCCCCGTGGGAGCGAGTCCCACATTCTCCCCGCGGGAGCGAGTCCCACATTCTCCCCGTGGGAGCGAGTCCCACATTCTCCCCGTGGGAGCGAGTCCCACATTCTCCCCGCTCCCCGTGGGAGCCAGTCCCACATTCTCCCCGCGGGAGCGAGTCCCACATTCTCCCCGCGGGAGGGAGTCCCACATTCTCCCCGTGGGAGCGAGTCCCACATTCTCCCCGCGGGAGCCAGTCCCACATTCTCCCCATGGGAGCGAGTCCCACATTCTCCCCGCGGGAGCGAGTCCCACATTCTCTTCGCGGGAGCGAGTCCCACATTCTCCCCGCGGGAGCGAGTCCCACATTCTCCCCGCGGGAGCCAGTCCCACATTCTCCCCGTGGGAGCGAGTCCCACATTCTCCCCGTGGGAGCGAGTCCCACATTCTCCCCGCGGGAGCCAGTCCCACATTCTCCCCACTCCTCGTGGGAGCGAGTCCCACATTCTCCCCGTGGGAGCGAGTCCCACATTCTCGCCGTGGGAGCGAGTCCCACATTCTCCCCCACTCCCCGTGGGAGCGAGTCCCACATTCTCGCCGTGGGAGCGAGTCCCACATTCTCCCCGCAGGAGCGAGTCCCACATTCTCCCCGTGGGAGCGAGTCCCACATTCTCCCCACTCCTCGTGGGAGCGAGTCCCACATTCTCCCCCACTCCCCGTGGGAGCGAGTCCCACATTCTCCCCGTGGGAGCGAGTCCCACATTCTCCCCGTGGGAGCAAGTCCCACATTCTCCCCGCTCTCCATGGGAGCGAGTCCCACATTCTCCCCGCGGGAGCGAGTCCCACATTCTCCCCGTGGGAGCGAGTCCGACATTCTCCCCGCGGGAGCGAGTCCCACATTCTCCCCGTGGGAGCAAGTCCCACATTCTCCCCGTGGGAGCGAGTCCCACATTCTCCCCGCGGGAGCGAGTCCCACATTCTCCCCGCTCCCCGTGGGAGTGAGTCCCACATTCTCCCCGCTCCCCGTGGGAGCGAGTCCCACATTCTCCCCGCGGGAGCGAGTCCCACATTCTCCCCGTGGGAGCGAGTCCCACATTCTCCCCGTGGGAGCGAGTCCCACATTCTCCCCGCGGGAGCCAGTCCCACATTCTCCCCCACTCCCCGTGGGAGCGAGTCCCACATTCTCCCCGTGGGAGCGAGTCCCACATTCTCCCCGCTCCCCGTGGGAGCGAGTCCCACATTCTCCCCGCGGGAGCGAGTCCCACATTCTCCCCGTGGGAGCGAGTCCCACATTCTCCCCGTGGGAGCGAGTCCCACATTCTCCCCGTGGGAGCGAGTCCCACATTCTCCCCGCGGGAGCGAGTCCCACATTCTCCCCGTGGGAGCGAGTCCCACATTCTCCCCGTGGGAGCGAGTCCCACATTCTCCCCGTGGGAGCGAGTCCCACATTCTCCCCGTGGGAGCGAGTCCCA
>NW_024470865.1:20000-27500 GCF_017639515.1 Carcharodon carcharias | reverse complement strand
GGGAGGGAGTTCCAGGATTTTGTCTGTGTGGTGTAGGTACACCCACGGCGCTGTTAGGGAGGGAGTTTCAGGATATGTCCCGTGTGGTGTAGGTACACCCACGGCGCTGTTAGGGAGGGAGTTCCAGGATTTTGTCCGTGTTGTGTAGGTACACCCACAGCGCTGTTAGGGAGGGAGTTCCAGGATTTCGACAGCGACAGTGAAGGAACGGCCGATATATTCCCAAGTCGGGATGGTGAGTGGCTCGTGAGGGGAACTTGCAGGTGGTGGTGTTCCCCATGTGTCTGCTGCCCTCGTCCTTCTAGATGGTAGAGGTGGTGGGTTTGGGCGGTGCTATCGAAGGAGCCTTGGTGAGTTGCTGCAGTGCATCTTGTAGATGGTACACACACTGCTGCCCCTGTGTGTCGGTGGTGTTGGTGGAGGGAATGAATGTTTGTGGATGGGGTGCCCCATCGAGCGAGGCTGCTTTGTCCTGGACGGTGTCGAGCTTCTCGAGTGTTGTGGGAGCCGCACTCATCCAGGCGAGTGGGGAGTGTCCCATCCCACTCCTGACTTGTGCCTTGTAGATGGTGGACAGGCTTTGGGGAGGGTCAGGAGGTGAGTGACTCTCCGCAGGATTCCCAGCCTCTGACCTGCTCTTGTAGCCACAGTATTTATATGGCTGGTCCAGTTCAGATTCTGGTCAATGGTAACCCCCAGGATGTTGATACTGGGGGATTTAGTGATGGTGATGCCATTGAATGTCAAAGGGTGACGATTAGATTCTCTCTTGTTGGAGATGGTCATTGCCTGACACTTGTGTGGCATGAGTGTTACTTGCCACTTGTCAGCCCCGAGCCTGGATATTGTCCAGGTCTTGCTGCATTTGCACATGGACTGCTTCAGTATCTGAGGAGTTGTGAATGGTGCTGAACATTGTGCAATCATCAGCGAACATCCCCACTTCTGACCTTGTGATGGAAGGAAGGTCATTGATGAAGCAGCTGAAGATGGTTGGGCCGAGGACACTACCCTGAGGAACTCCTGCAGTGATGTCCTGGAACTGAGATGACTGACCTCCAACAACCACAACCACCCTCCTTTGTGCTGGGTATAACTCCAACCAGCGGAGGGATTTCCCCCTGATTCCCATTGACTCCAGTTTTGCTGGGGCTCCTTGATACCACACTCGGTCAAATGCTGCCTTGATGTCAAGGGCAGTCATTCCCACCCCACCTTGGGAGTTTAGCTCTTTTGTCCATGTACTTAAATCTTGGAAAGTGGCAGGACAGGTTGAGAAGACTGTTTAAAAAGTAGCATATGGGATCCACCATCACCTCATGAGAGCCCATCATCCATTCACTGGGATCATTCTTAAATATACGCTCCTCAAACAGAAAACAGTGCCGACTCTCTCAGCATGTTGTGGGAACGAATGATATTTGCACTGAGGAAGGGGAGGTCGGAGGGTCTAGGGGTTGGAAGATGAAAACCCGCTGGTTTGGAGGGAGGAGACCAGGGCTAGGGAAAGATGAGATGATAAAACGAAGGTGTACTCACTGCGGCATGATGAGAATCTGCACCAAACAGATGAAAAAAAAGACCAGGAAAGCACACACCACATATCCCCCGGAACGGTCATCCACCTCCTTGGAATACTGCACAGAGAGAGAGAGAGAGAGGGAATGGTTAGAGAGACAGAGAGAGAGAGAGGGAGCTGTTAGAGAGAGACACAGAGAGAGAGGGAGCTGTTGGAGAGACAGAGAGAGAGAGAGGGAGCTGTTAGAGAGAGAGAGAGCTGTTAGACAGAGAGAGAGAGAGGGAGCTGTTAGAGAGAGAGAGAGAGAGAGCTGTTAGACAGAGAGAGGGAGCTGTTAGACAGAGAGAGAGAGAGGGAGCTGTTAGACAGAGAGAGGGAGCTATTAGAGAGACAGAGAGAGAGAGAGGGAGCTGTTAGAGAGACAGAGAGAGAGAGAGGGAGCTGTTAGACAGACAGAGAGAGGGAGCTGTTAGACAGAGAGAGCGAGCTGTTAGAGAGACAGAGAGAGAGCGAGCTGTTAGAGAGACAAAGAGAGAGCGAGCTGTTAGAGAGACGGAGAGAGAGAGGGAGCTGTTAGAGAGACAGAGAATGAGGGAGCTGTTAGAGAGACAGAGAGAGAGAGAGGGAGCTGTTAGAGAGACAGAGAGAGAGAGGGAGCTGTTCGAGAGACAGAGAGGGAGCTGTTAGAGAGAGAGGGAGCTGATAAACAGAGAGAGAGAGAGGGAGCTGTTAGAGACAGAGAGAGAGAGGGAGCTGTTAGAGACAGAGAGAGGGAGCTGTTAGAGAGACAGAGAGAGAGAGGGAGCTGTTAGAGAGACAGAGAGAGGGAGCTGTTAGAGAGACAGAGAGAGAGAGGGAGCTGTTAGAGAGACAGAGAGAGAGAGAGGGAGCTGTTAGAGAGACAGAGAGAGAGAGAGGGAGCTGTTAGAGAGACAGAGAGAGGGAGAGAGGGAGCTGTTAGAGAGACAGAGAGAGAGGGAGCTGTTAGAGAGAGAGAGAGGGAGCTGTTAGAGAGACAGAGAGAGAGAGGGAGCTTTTAGAGAGACAGAGAGAGAGAGGGAGCTGTTAGAGAGACAGAGAGAGGGAGCTGTTAGAGAGAGAGAGAGAGAGAGGGAGCTGTTAGAGAGACAGAGAGAGGGAGCTGTTAGACAGAGAGAGAGAGGGAGCTGTTAGAGAGAGAGAGGGAGCTGTTAGAGAGACAGAGAGAGAGGGAGCTGTTAGAGAGACAGAGAGAGAGGGAGCTGTTAGAGAGACAGAGAGAGAGAGGGAGCTGTTAGAGAGACAGAGAGAGGGAGCTGTTAGACAGAGAGAGAGAGGGAGCTGTTAGAGAGAGAGAGGGAGCTGTTAGAGAGACAGAGAGAGAGGGAGCTGTTAGACAGAGAGAGAGAGGGAGCTGTTAGACAGAGAGAGAGACGGAGCTGTTAGTGAGACAGAGAGAGAGAGGGAGCTGTTAGAGAGACAGAGAGAGAGAGGGAGCTGTTAGACAGAAAGAGAGGGAGCTGTTAGAGAGACAGAGAGAGAGAGGGAGCTGTTAGAGAGACAGAGAGGGAGCTGTTAGAGAGACAGAGAGAGGGAGCTGTTAGAGAGACAGAGAGAGAGAGGGAGCTGTTAGAGAGATAGAGAGAGAGAGGGAGCTGTTAGAGAGAGAGAGAGAGCGGGAGCTGTTAGAGAGACAGAGAGAGGGAGCTGTTAGAGAGACAGAGAGAGAGAGGGAGCTGTTAGAGAGACAGAGAGAGAGAGGGAGCTGTTAGAGAGACAGAGAGAGGGAGCTGTTAGAGAGAGAGAGAGAGCGAGCTGTTAGAGAGACAGAGAGAGAGAGGGAGCTGTTAGAGAGAGAGAGAGAGGGAGCTGTTAAACAGAGAGAGAGAGGGAGCTGTTAGAGAGACAGAGAGAGAGAGGGAGCTGTTAGAGAGACAGAGAGAGAGATGGAGCTGTTAGAGAGACAGAGAGAGAGATGGAGCTGTTAGAGAGACAGAGAGAGAGAGGGAGCTGTTAGAGAGAGAGAGAGGGAGCTGTTAGAGAGAGAGAGAGGGAGCTGTTAGAGAGAGAGAGAGGGAGCTGTTAGAGAGAGAGAGAGGGAGCTGTTAAACAGAGAGAGAGAGGGAGCTGTTAGAGAGACAGAGCGAGAGAGGGAGCTGTTAGAGAGACAGAGAGAGGGAGCTGTTAGAGAGAGAGAGGGAGCTGTTAGAGAGAGAGAGAGGGAGCTGTTAAACAGAGAGAGAGAGGGAGCTGTTAGAGAGACAGAGAGAGGGAGCTGTTAGAGAGAGAGAGGGAGCTGTTAGAGAGAGAGAGAGGGAGCTGTTAAACAGAGAGAGAGAGGGAGCTGTTAGAGAGAGAGCGAGAGAGGGAGCTGTTAGAGAGACAGAGCGAGAGAGGGAGCTGTTAGAGAGAGAGAGCGAGAGAGGGAGCTGTTAGAGAGACAGAGCGAGAGAGGGAGCTGTTAGAGAGAGAGAGGGAGCTGTTAGAGAGACAGAAGACGGAGCTGTTAGAGAGACAGAGAGAGAGAGGGAGCTGTTAGAGAGACAGACAGAGAGAGAGAGGGAGCTGTTAGACAGACAGAGAGAGAGCGAGCTGTTAGAGAGAGAGAGAGGGAGCTGTTAGAGAGACAGAGAGAGAGGGAGCTGTTAGAGAGAGAGGGAGCTTTTAGAGAGACAGAGAGAGAGAGAGGGAGCTGTTAGACAGACAGAGAGAGGGAGCTGTTAGACAGAGAGAGCGAGGGAGCTGTTAGAGAGACAGAGAGAGGGAGCTGTTAGACAGAGAGAGAGAGGGAGCTGTTAGACAGAGAGAGAGAGGGAGCTGTTAGACAGAGAGAGAGAGGGAGCTGTTAGACAGAGAGAGAGAGGGAGCTGTTAGACAGAGAGAGAGAGGGAGCTGTTAGACAGAGAGAGAGAGGGAGCTGTTAGAGAGACAGAGAGAGAGAGAGCTGTTAGACAGAGAGAGAGAGGGAGCTGTTAGACAGAGAGAGAGAGGGAGCTGTTAGAGAGACAGAGAGAGAGAGGGAGCTGTTAGACAGAGAGAGAGAGAGAGGGAGCTGTTAGACAGAGAGAGAGAGAGGGAGCTGTTAGACAGAGAGAGAGAGAGGGAGCTGTTAGACAGAGAGAGAGAGGGAGCTGTTAGTGAGACAGAGCGAGAGAGGGAGCTGTTAGAGAGAGAGAGGGAGCTGTTAGACAGAGAGAGAGAGGGAGCTGTTAGTGAGACAGAGCGAGAGAGGGAGCTGTTAGAGAGACAGAGAGAGAGAGGGAGCTGTTAGACAGAAAGAGAGGGAGCTGTTAGAGAGACAGAGAGAGAGAGGGAGCTGTTAGAGAGACAGAGAGGGAGCTGTTAGAGCGACAGAGAGAGAGATGGAGCTGTTAGAGAGACAGAGAGAGAGAGGGAGCTGTTAGAGAGAGAGAGGGAGCTGTTAAACAGAGAGAGAGAGGGAGCTGTTAGAGAGACAGAGCGAGAGAGGGAGCTGTTAGAGAGAGAGGGAGCTGTTAGAGAGACAGAAGACGGAGCTGTTAGAGAGACACAGAGAGAGAGGGAGCTGTTAGAGAGACACAGAGAGAGAGGGAGCTGTTAGAGAGACAGAGAGAGAGAGGGAGCTGTTAGAGAGAGAGAGAGGGAGCTGTTAGAGAGAGAGAGAGGGAGCTGTTAGAGAGAGAGAGAGGGAGCTGTTAGAGAGAGAGAGAGGGAGCTGTTAGAGAGACAGAGCGAGAGAGGGAGCTGTTAGAGAGAGAGGGAGCTGTTAGAGAGACAGAAGACGGAGCTGTTAGAGAGACACAGAGAGAGAGGGAGCTGTTAGAGAGACACAGAGAGAGAGGGAGCTGTTAGAGAGAGAGAGAGGGAGCTGTTAGAGAGAGAGAGAGGGAGCTGTTAGAGAGAGAGAGAGGAAGATGTTAGACAGAGAAAGAGAGGGAGCTGTTAGAGACAGAGAGAGAGAGGGAGCTGTTAGAGAGACAGAGAGAGAGAGGGAGCTGTTAGACAGAGAGAGGGAGCTGTTAGAGACAGAGAGAGGGAGCTGTTAGACAGAGAGAGAGAGAGGGAGCTGTTAGAGAGACAGAGAGAGAGAGGGAGCTGTAAGAGAGACAGAGAGAGAGGGAGCTGTTAGAGACAGAGAGAGAGGGAGCTGTTAGAGAGACAGAGAGAGAGGGAGCTGTTAGACAGACAGAGAGAGAGGGAGCTGTTAGACAGACAGAGAGAGAGGGAGCTGTTAGAGAGAGAGAGAGGGAGATGTTAGACAAAGAGAGGGAGCTGTTAGAGAGAGAGAGAGGGAGATGTTAGACAAAGAGAGGGAGCTGTTAGAGAGAGAGAGAGAGGGAGCTGTTAGACAGAGATAGAGAGAGAGAGCTGTTAGACAGAGAGAGAGGGAGCTGTTAGACAGAGAGAGAGGGAGCTGTTAGACAGAGAGAGAGAGGGAGCTGTTAGAGAGACAGAGAGAGAGGGAGCTGTTAGAGAGACAGAGAGAGAGGGAGCTGTTAGAGAGACAGAGAGAGAGGGAGCTATTAGAGAGAGAGAGAGAGAGGGAGCCATTAGACAGCGAAAGACAGGGAGCTGTTAGAGAGAGAGAGAGGGAGATGTTAGACAAAGAGAGGGAGCTGTTAGAGAGAAAGAGAGGGAGCTGTTAGACAGAGAGAGAGAGAGCTGTTAGACAGAGAGAGAGAGAGCTGTTCGACAGAGAGAGAGAGAGCTGTTAGACAGAGAGAGAGAGAGCTGTTAGAGAGAGAGAGGGAGCTGTTAGACAGAGAGAGAGAGGGAGCTGTTAGAGAGACAGAGAGAGGGGGCTGTTAGAGAGAGAGAGGGGGCTGTTAGAGAGAGAGAAAGGGAGCTGTTAGAGAGACAGAGAGAGAGAGGGAGCTGTTAGAGAGACAGAGAGAGAGAGAGCTGTTAGAGAGAAAGAGAGAGGGAGCTGTTAGACAAAGTGAGGGAGCTGTTAGAAAGACAGAGAGGGAGCTGTTAGTCAGAGAAAGAGAGGCAGCTGTTAGACAGAGAAAGAGAGGGAGCTGTTGGAGAGACAGAGAGCTGGGGAGCTGTTAGAGAGACAGAGAGAGTGAGGGAGCTGTTAGAGAGACAGAGAGAGAGAGGGAGCTGTTAGAGAGACAGAGAGAGGGAGCTGTTAGAGAGACAGAGAGAGAGAGGGAGCTGTTAGACAGAGAGAGAGAGGGAGCTGTTAGACAGAGAGAGAGAGGGAGCTGTTAGACAGAGAGAGAGAGGGAGCTGTTAGACAGAGAAAGAGAGGGAGCTGTTAGAGAGACAGAGAGAGTGAGGGAGCTGTTAGAGAGACGGAGAGAGAGAGAGAGCTGTTAGACAGAGAGAGAGCGAGCTGTTAGAGAGACAGAGAGAGAGAGGGAGCTGTTAGAGAGACAGAGAGAGAGAGAGCTGTTAGACAGATAGAGAGAGAGAGCTGTTAGACAGAGAGAGAGCGAGCTGTTAGAGAGACAGAGAGAGAGCGAGCGAGCTGTTAGAGAGACAGAGAGCGAGAGAGGGAGCTGTTAGAGAGAGAGAGGGAGCTGTTAGAGAGAGAGAGGGAGCTGTTAGAAAGACAGAGAGAGGGAGCTGTTAGAGAGACAGAGAGAGAGAGGGAGCTGTTAGAGAGACAGAGAGAGAGAGGGAGCTGTTAGAAAGACAGAGAGAGGGAGCTGTTAGAGAAAGAGAGGGAGCTGTTAGAGAAAGAGAGGGAGCTGTTAGAAAGACAGAGAGAGGGAGCTGTTAGAGAGACAGAGAGAGAGAGGGAGCTGTTAGAGAGACAGAGCGAGAGAGGGAGCTGTTAGAGAGACAGAGAGAGAGAGAGGGAGCTGTTAGAGAAAGAGAGGGAGCTGTTAGAGAGACAGAGAGAGAGAGGGAGCTGTTAGAGAGACAGAGAGAGAGAGGGAGCTGTTAGAGAGACAGAGAGAGAGAGGGAGCTGTTAGAGAGACAGAGAGAGGGTGGGAAAGGTGGAGAGAGAGAGACAGTGCGGGAGAGAGAGAGAGAGAGACGGAGGGGTGGAGAGAGAGAGAAGGTGATA